>NC_048437.1:6530947-6688365 GCF_004353265.1 Vitis riparia
CTTTATTCTGTCAAATGGCCTGATGTTGACATTGTGTATGTCCCTATCAATGTTCGGGCTAGTCACTGGGTATTAGGAGTTGTCCATCTTCATCGAAGGATTATATACGTATATGACTCATTGATGGGCATCAATAATAATGCAAGATTGCAAGTTGCCATTAAACCATTAGCCAAATTGTTGCCACATATATTGAATGCAATAGCATATTATGGTTTTCATGGTGACACAAAAGTTAACTACCAGGAATGGGAAATTGAACGGCTGCAAGATATTCCTCAACAGGAAAATGAGTAAGTGATCTTAAATTTACTTTCATAACTTATACACTTAATCTTTAATAATAGCCCTAACATTGATTATCTGTGTACCATGCAGTGGTGATTGTGGCATGTTTGTTATCAAATATGTTGAATACTTGATGCACAACCATCCATTGAAGTCATTAACAAGTGCACGAATGGACTGGTTTCGGGAAAAGATGGCAGCAGAGTTATTTTATATGAAATACTTGCCTATGTAATGAATTCATGTTGATATTTCACATTTTGATAATGTAGTTGGATGGTTTGTTATATGTAATTGGATAGCTTCATATATGTAGTTAGACATTTTGATAAATGTAGTTGGACAGGTTGATATATCTACTTGGATATTTTGATGAATGTTGTTCGATAGTTATGTATACAATTGACCTTTTAAACTAAACTTCAATGTTGTCAAGTTGTTATGTGTACAAACTTGAAGGTAGTTAAGTCCACAGTCTTAATAGAACACATGAACTTAACTACTATCAAGTTAACTGTGAACAAACTTGATAGATATTAAGTCGAAATCTATTCCAGAATAACATATTTAATCTGGACTTAACAGGTATCAAGTTGATCTTCTATAGACTAATAGGAAGTTGTGTCTACAATTGCCATTTTTACCTGAACTTAACTATTGTTAAGTTATTTTATGAACAAACTTGAAGGTAGTTAAGTCCACAGTCTTCAGACAAAACCTGAACTTAACTATTGTCAAGTTGTTTTATGAACAAACTTGAAGGTAGTTAAGTCCACAGTCTTCAGACAAAACCTGAACTTAACTATTGTCAAGTTGTTTTATGAACAAACTTGAAGGTAGTTAAGTTCACAATCTTCAGACAAAACCTGAACTTAACTATTGTCAAGTTGTTTTATGTACAAACTTGAAGGTAGTTAAGTCCACAGTCTTTAGACAAAACCTGAACTTAACTATTGTCAAGTTGTTTTATGCATAAACTTGAAGGTAGTTAAGTCCACAGTCTTTAGACAAAACCTGAACTTAACTATTGTCAAGTTGTTTTATGTACCAACTTGAAGGCAGTTAAGTCAACGGTCTTTAGACAAAACCTGAACTTAACCATTGTCAAGTTGTTTTATGTACAAACTTGAAGGTAGTTAAGTCTACAGTCTTCAGACAAAACCTGAACTTAACTATTGTCAAGTTCCTTATCAATAAACGTGAGAACAGTTGAGTCCATAGTTTGAGAATAAACATGTAATTTTCATTCATACTTTATACATAACTCATCATAACATATATGTACAAAAGTAACAAATATCTCCATTTCTATGGGTATGCAAAAAAAGGGGATCATTATTACAATATTCATTTATGTGCTTATCCTATCACCTTATACAAAAAAGTAACTTACATTTCTGTTCACATGGGTACCAAAAAAACAAAAAAGCTCACTATTACAATTTTCATTCCATGTAAGTTCATAGAGTGCCAAAGCTATCATGATATCAAGGGATTGGTCGTTTGCATGTTTTCCGATTATGCCCATATTGACCACATCGACTACAACGAGATGTGCGCTTGCCCTCTCCACCAGAAGGAATTCTTACTTTCCTTGGTCTTCCTGTTGGGCGTCTCGTTTTAGGTGGTAACACAACTTTGTCACGAATATGATTAGGTACTACCCAATCTATTTCATTTCCAGTTGGATAAATACACTCTGAATATGAAGATAACAATGCTTTAGTAGTAAAATACTTGGAGCACAAAGTGTAACATGAAATGTTGTAAAATCTACAAGCAGCAATAGCATGTGCACATGGAATATGATCAAGATCAAATTGTCGACATGTGCATGAACGAGTGTCTAAATTCACTTGAGCACTAATGCCAGCATAGTTAACATTACACTCCTTGGAGTTGATAGGTTCCACTAGATATGTTGCTGACATATTATACCTAGAACGAAGTTCTCCATCAGCCCACATGGTAAGTTCAGTTGACATTGACATTGCTTGTTGTTGACGAGTCACAAACCATTTTTGAAGTAAGTTTCTCAATTCTTCAACCAATTGCAAAACCGGAAGATCTCTAGCATTTTTCAACACAGCATTAAGGCTTTCAACGATCCCTGTCGTCATGATATTATATCTTTTTCCGGTAGAATATGAACGTGCCCATCGATCAACACCTATATCCATCAAATATCTTGCTGCTCTTGGGTCAATCATCTCTAGTTGCCCAAATATAAAATTAAACTCTGAAACACGATAAGCATGGGCAGCATCATGGAACAACTTATGAATTGCAGGATTCTTGAACTTTGTTTTCAAATTTTGTCCAACGTGATAAGTGCAGACACCATGCCTCGCATGGGGAAATACTTTATGTACTGCTTTCTCAATGCTACCATGTCGATCTGATATCACAAACAAATCATCAATGTGTCCAAGTGCATCATGTAGTTTTTGTAAAAACCACTCCCATGAGGCATCATTTTCTGAATCACCAATCCCAAAGGCTAAAGGGTATATCTGATTGTTGCCATCTTTACACGCTGCAATAAATAAAGTCCCTAAGTACTTTGCTTTCAAAAATGTCCCATCAACTGCAACCACAGGCCTTATTGATGTGTGAAACCCAGCAAGAGATGCACCAATCGACATAAAAAAGTATTTGAATTGATTATCACAATCAGTAACTATATCAGTAATGGTACCAGGATTTTTTTGCTCTAAAACATAGCAATAGGATGGTAAAGTGTTATAAGACTCCTCAGGTGATCCCCTAATAGAACCTAGAGCAAGTTCTTTGGCTCTCCACGCCTTATCATAACTGATTTGAATGCCATACTGCTTTCGAATGTCTGCTACAATGTCTTTTGGTCGAAATTCACAACCAACCCCTTGATATGTTTCTCTTATACTCTCACCAATCAACCAACTACTTGCATGTCGATTGTCACGAGACATCATATCTAACCGACAAGTGTGTGTTGAATAGAATTTCATTATTTGAAACATATTGGAAATCCCCAACTTGGTAGCACGAACTCGCCACTTGCATTCTTTATCAAAACATTCAACAAGCAATAACTTAGTAGTGGATTTAGTTGTTTTGAACTCAAACTTCCTTTTCAGAGCCATCATATACAACTTCCTTTGTAATTCTTTCTTACTTGAGTAAATTTGGTGTTCTTCTAGATGGTCATCACTAATTCCACTAACTATAGGTTGTTGCATCATGTTTTGTCTTTCATTTGCTACATCTTCGATTATAGTGGGATTGTCATGTATGAACCCATCACTTGTATCAATCATGGTCAAGATTTCTGCACTCTGAGCTGAACCAGTTCTGAATGAACCAATTTGGGTCACTTGCTTATCACTAGTAGGGTTAGTATTCATTCTATAATCCTCCTCATTAATTGCAGTCTCATTCATGTTCCAATCATGAACTTTATACCCTTCAAGTGACTCATTTTGAAATCTTGGTCCATTTTCACCATCAACAGTAAGAGTTTCAACTGAATCACAATGAATGTGTCTACTTTTATGCATCAACATTGAGTCCCCATTCAATTCTTTATCAATCTCAGAAGACATATGACATTCGAAATAAGAATTGCAAATTGATTTCTGATTGTGATTATCAATTCTCTTTTCAACTGTGATGCACAATGGAACAGGCAGCTTACCATTTGTACAATTTAAGCCAATAAAGAATTTCACATCCCCATCATCAGTTAGTTGTATAGGACTTGTGGGTATGTTGGCATTGAATACATACTTCATTGAAAGAAAACAATTTGTTGGATCTAGCTTCAGAATATGATGGACAACCCCTAATAACTCTTTATATGATATAGTTTTCGAGATCTCAATGCCTTTACCTTTACTTCCTTCGAAATAGAAAACATTTCCATCTCGTACCCATTCTCCTTCATATAAAAGCATTATTCCTACTTCATCAACCACTGAAATAACAGAATAATTCAATTAGTGGCATCAACAAACAATATTAGAATATTGTTTAGTTACATCATAGCATTAGCACCAATAAATAGGTATTAATTTTAAAAAACTCATTCATTATTAAATACATATTATTTCATTACACATATTTATTTTTTTAATAAACAACAAATAAATAACATTATTAATCATCTTTACTACCTCAAATAATACCAATAATGATATAGAAATACAATGTATATAGTTATTAAATAAATTCAGACATTGTAACTCTAAACTATTTTAAACAATAAAAATATATTTATTTACTAAAAGATTGGTTATGTTGTAATTTATTTAATGTCAAGGGTAATTTGCAAATGATTCAACTCAAATTGAGTATAATTAAATACAATAACAATAATATAATGTTATTATAAAATAACTATATACAATCTTAACTTACTTCAAGTTCAACTTAACACACGTCAAGTTCAACTTAATATCCGTAAGGTTTTGATATATAACTAAAAAAGACAACTTTATATATTATGTCAAAACCCTATTAACACATATATTTACATCTATATAAAGCACAAATATGCAAACAATACCAAAACCATCATAAAATTCTATAAGTTTTATTACTTACCATCATTTGATTTTTCCATATAGACAATGTTTCTCCACACTACACTTTTTAAGCTGATTGTTTCCTTCTTTTAATCCCTTTTTTCATGGCTGTAAATGATATTAAAAAAATTATAACAATTTCAAACTTATTAAATATTTACTACATCTCATTAAATGTTTGAAAATATTCAATAAATAAAACATGAAAGAAAAAAAATGGAAAAATAAAAATAAACGTACACTGTTTATCCAACCACAACTTAAAGCGCTTTAAGTTGAAGAAATCTGAAGAGAAACTGTGTGAGACTTGAAGAAATGCACTGAAAAGAGAGAAACGGAATAACGAGAGAAAATGAAAAAAATGAGAAAGTGGAAGAAATAATAAAAAAAGAGGTGAATGGAGGGAAATAAAATTAGAATGGGAGGGAAAAAGGAGTTGATGTAGCTGAGGGGTATTTTTGGCAAAATCGGGTCATTTTGGAGGCTATTAAAAGTGGGGGGTTAGTTTTACAATATTGAGGGACTTTTGTCCCTTGTGATCAGTTTTCCCTTTATTTTTTTTCTAACAGAAAATTTTAATATATCCATAATTAACAAAGTAATAGATTAATTGTGCACGTTTTGATCTATTAAAATAAATTACTTTTTAATTTAAATAAATAAAATTAAATAAGTAAAAAATTTTGGGTTATTTCTATTTTTTAACATATCTTATATTAATATTTTTTAGGGTTAAATAAATTTTTTATTATTTTTTTCTTAATTCCAAAAATAAAATGAAATAAATAAATAAATTTGGTATTTTCTAACCGATCTTATATTTATATTTCTTATGGTTAAATAAATTTTTTATTCTTTTTTCTTTATTTCCAAAAATAAAAGGAAATAAATAAATAAATTTGGCTTAAATAATAGTTTTTAAGTAATTTCTTTGTCTTATTTTTAATTACATTTTGCATTGAAAATAAAATAAAAAAACGTTTGTATTTGTTTTAATTATTTTAAATGTCGAACTATTAGAAACATAGTTTACACACTCATGTGGACATAATTTATACATATATATGAAATTTATACCATTATACAAGGTTATTACACTAATTGTAAAAGGGGTGTGCATTTTGAACAACTTTTTTTTCTTGTCATCTAAGGATTATACTCTTTCTTACCACAAATTCTTTCATTTCATGTACTTTATTTAACTCGCATATGACAATTCAAATACTTACCCTAATAATGATGTGTGGGGAAAAATTTTGTTTTTACGTTTTATATCATTTTCTAAATCAAACCATTGGAAACATGATTCACACATCATGTGTGGATGAAATTTGTATTATTGTACAAGGGTGTTATACTAATTGTACAAGGTAAATGTTCAATTGGACAAGGTAAATGTTCACTTCAAATTGATGAATGGTAGTTTTTCATTTTATTATTTTATTCGTTCATGTACAGAGTATATATAGAGGGTAATCATCATTCTAAGAAATGAAAAGATTGATACAATGAAGGAATGATATAAGAAAAGAACAACTAATATCCTAATATCTCAACATTCTTAATATCTTAACATTCCTAATATCTCAACTTTCCTAATATCTCAACATTCCTAATATCTCAACATTCCCCCTCAAGTTGGTGCATAGATGTCATACATGCCCAACTTGTCTAAAAAATTTGAGAACACTCGACTTGAGACTGCAGCTTTGGTGAGGATATCGGCCAATTGATCTTCTGATCGAATCTTAGGCAATTCCACAATCTTATCATCCAACTTCTCCTTAATGAAGAATCTATCCACCTCGACATGCTTTGTACGATCATGTTGTATTAGATTATGAGCAATATCACATGCGGCTTTATTGTCACAAAACAATTGGATTGGTTGCCTAGATAGGTAACCTAAATCCTGTAAGTGGAGTCTTAGTCATAATGTCTCACAAAGTCCTAGAGTCATACCCCTAAATTCCACTTCTGCACTTGAATGAGCGACGACATTCTGCTTCTTACTTTTCCATGTCACAAGATTACCACCTACAAAGGTAAAGTAACCAGATGTAGATCGCCTATCATCCATTGCACCGGCCCAATCAGCATCAGTATATACTTCTATACTCTGATGATCAACATTTTTAGTGAACAAAATTCACTTCCTATGAGCATTCTTCAAATACCTCAAAATACGCATGACTGCATTCATATGTTGTTCTCCATGATTATGCATGTATTGACTTACTACACTCAATGCATAAGCAAGATCTGGTCTTGTATGAGCTAAGTACATTAATCTCCCCACAAGTCTCTAGTATCTTTCCTTATCAGTTGATACTTGATTAGGCTCAACACACAATTTCAGACCTTCTTCTATTGATGTATCAACAGGTTGACATCCCGACATTCCAGTCTCCTGTAAAAGGATCTAAGGCATACTTTCTTTGAGATAGAAAAATTCCTTCACTTGATCGAGAAACTTCAATCCCAAGAAAGTATTTCAGATGACCTAGATATTTCATTTCGAATTCTCTAGATAGATCATTTTGCCGAGCTTTTCTTTCTTCAAGATCATTTCCTGTAACTACCATGTCATCCACATATACGATGAGTGTCGTAATCTTACCATGGTGCTTTTTCAGGAACAAAGTGTGATATGAATTACTTTGACGATAGCCAAAAGGTCTCATTAACTTTGTGAACCTTCCAAACCATGTTCTCGGGGATTGCTTCAACCCATACAATGACTTCTTTAATTTGCACACCTTCTGACATTGCTTTTCTGACACCATGCATCCTGGTGGAAGATCTATATATACTTCTTCAGATAACTCGCCATGCAGAAAGGCATTTGTCACATCGAACTGTTGTAATGGTCAATCCAGGTTTGCAGCTAAAGACAGTAATACTCAAACTGTGTTGATCTTAGCTACAGGTGCAATGTCTCTATGTAGTCAATTCCATAAGTTTGAGTGTACCATTTTACTACCAGTCTTGCTTTAAATCGTTCAATACTACCATCTGTCTTGTACTTCACAGTATAGATCCAACGACACCCAACTGGCTTCTTTCTTAGTGGACATTCTACGAGTTCTCATGTTTCATTCTTCTGCAATGATTTCATCCCTTCATTCATGACTACTTTCCACCTTGGATCAGCTAAGGCTTCCTACACACTGTTAGGAATAGCTACAGTAGATAATTGATTTACAAATGACTTATTTGATTCAGACAAATGATGGTTAAACACATAGTTGCTCATGAGATGTTTGACTTTGATAGACAATTCAGGTCCATATGTGGGTTTAGGAATACATCTATTATGACGGTGTGGAGTTAAGAATCCTTCCCCAATGACTGGGGTTGTGTTACCATTGGCTGTGGAAACAATTTTTTGTGAGAAAGATCTAAGGGGTGAGACCTGTCTAGAATCAAAAGTCATGATCTATAACACCAGAATCAATTATCCATGCACTATTAATAACAAGTGTAGAAGTATTTAAAAACTTACCACCATAATCTGTAGCGGCTACCAATGCAGAGGCTTTCTCAGCAACATTAGGCTCTGTTTTTATTTCGGCAACAGTTGTAATCAAGGTTTTCTTAGAATCCTTCTTCCGTTGATCACGATTATGATCCCACCAGTCTGGATATCCCACAATTTCAAAGCAACGACTCTTGGTATGACCAATTTTATTGCAGTGAGTGCATTTGAAGGTTGACTTATCAATATTAGGGTCTGTATTAGGATGGTTGGTCTTGGATTGGTCCTGTCAATTCTGGGTTGATCGTTGTCGGACTACCATAGCTGAGGTGTCAGGGTTGTCAAATTCTACTTTCATACTAGCATGATGCATTACCTCTCGTCGAATCAGTGCATAGCATTCTTCCAAATCGAGAAGAGGATCTTTGCGTAGAATCTCTCCTCGAAGTTGCTCAAAGTCACCATCCAATCCAGCAAGAAAGATGTGCACCCATTGTCATTCAATGGATTTCCGATATGCTGCAATGTCCTCAAGGTCTTTCATGACTACCTTATCCCGATGATCCAATTCGTAAAAAATTCAGTTAACTCTCCATAATATTCAGAAAGAGACTTATCGCTTTGTTTAGCAGTAAAGGCTTTTTGATTCAAAGTGAAAACTTGTAATTCATCACTTCCATCATAGAAGGCCTTTGATAATGCACTCCAAATTTCTTGAGCGGTGGGTAAGCGTAAGTAACGCTTCATAATTTCTGGACTCATGGACATTAACAACCATCTCTTCACCTTTTGATTCTCAGCATACCATTTTTCATATCCATCTTCTGACTCTTTTGGTGGATTTGTCTCACCTCGAATGTAGGAAAGTTTTTCCCGTTCGGCAATATGCATCTCCACGAGTTGTGACCAAACATCATAGTTTGATTCAATCAAAATAATTCATGAATAAAAAGTACCTTCATATTGAAAAATAATAGTATTTTTTTCACTCAATTTTTTTTTTTATCACAAATGAGGGACGATGGTTGGCCTTATCGACAAAATATCCAGGATTTCAATTTCATGGCTCTGATACCAACTTCAAATTGATGAATGGTAGTTTTTCATTTTATTATTTCATTCGTTCATGTACATAGTATATATAGAGGGTAATCACCATTCTAAGAAAGGGAAAGAATGATACAAGGAATGAATGATATAAGGAAGAACAACTAATATCTTAATATCTCAACATTCTTAATATCTCAACATTCCTAATATCTCAATTTTCCTAATATCTCAACTTTCCTAATATCTAAACATTCCTAATATCTCAACATATTCTAACTGTACAAGACAAATGTTCTAACTATAAAAAAGGGTATACAATACTATCCTTTGTGAAAGATTTCAATTAATTTTGGACAACTCTTTTTTTTGTCTTATCATCTAAGGATTGTACATTCTCAAGGTACACATTCCTCTATCACTCACTCATCTTATGCACTTTATTTAACTCGCATATGATAATTCGAATACTTATCTCACTAATGATGTTTGGGAGAAAATTTTGTTTTTCCCTCTTCCACTATTTTCTGAATCAAACCAATGAAAATATGGTTAACCTATCTATGTATACACATTGAGTATGGGGTATATGGAATTTGGATCACTATACAAGGTATTTACATTAAGTGTACATAACAAATATAATAATTGTACAAGGATGTACAAGATTATTATTTGTGAAGGATTTTAAGTGATTTTGAAAAACTTGTTTATTTATTTCCCCTAACCAATGATACATCACATTCTTTACACGCATTAGTTAAGCATACATTCATTTCATACACTTTATATAACTTGTATATGGTCATTTGAATAGGTATCTCACTTATAATGATTGTAGAACAAAATTATACAACATTTTTTTTAAAAAAAAACCAAACTAATGCAAATATGGTTGACTGACCTAGTGTTAAATATTTATGAGATGATGTATGGAATTTAAGTTATTATTACACTAGTTGTACAAGGCAAATTTACTAATTGTACAAGAGCGTACAAGACTACTTTTTGTTAAGGATTTCAAGTGATTTTGAAAAACTTTCTCATTTTTTTCCACTCAAAGATTTTTCCCCACTCAAATTCTCTTAATCAAGAATTGTTTCAAATTTTATTTTTAAATTTCATCATCAAAATTTTGTAATTGCATATTTTGTTTTTATAGTTTTAGCAATGTTCTTTCTTTCCACTTTTTTTTTTTTTTTTTGGTGAAATTTTATTCAAATGAATCTATATTTAAAATTATAATCATATTTATCAAATTTTTTACTAAGATTATCTTTAATTCTTTTAATATATTTATACTCATTTATTTAAAAAATGAAAAACTAATTTTTTTTTTTTTTTTTTTTTTTTGTAAACATGTTCTATTACCTTTCAAGTAAAAAATTAAATACCACTTTCAATAATTTTTAAATAAAATTTTATATAACATATTTGTGGACCCCGCATTTTCGGCTCATGCGTTTTCCACTCGATGGCGAGCTCGTTTTTATTTTATTTGAAAAATGATTTTTATTGGTTAAGAAAATGACTTGGAGTCGCCACTTATTTTTGTTTTATTTTTAAAGGGTAAACAAAATAAGAAAGAAAAACTCTAAGTGTGACTCCTTATTTTGGAAAAGGCGGTCTATGAAAAACCGAATCGGGTTCGGGAGTCAGGTTACTTATCGGGAAGGTACGGTAAAGACCATAGCACCCCTCTAAGTCCCTAAAGTCGGGTCTCTACTAATAAAATGAAGCAATGATGACAATTAACTAATTAATCATGGGTACCAAAATTAACAATCAAGCAAATGAGCATGTACAAGTCATAGTGAAAAACAATATACACAAATAATGATGAAATCTAATTACGAAAATACACAAAATAAATAATAAGAGAATTATGCAAAATGATTTATTGAATTAAATAAATAAAAGGTATTAAAAAAAGTTTTAAAGAAATTTCAAAGGATTTTATTAAAAATGATTTTGAATTAATGACTTCAATTTATTTACTTACAAAAAAGAATCAACTTTATTTGTATTCAATTTTCAAAAAAGTTATTTACACTTAGCATCAAAAGAATTTATTACAAAATTTCAATTTGGGTACAAAAATTATTTTTACTTACTTTTACTAGAAAATAATGGATTTTTACAATTTTATTTACAAAAAGTATTTAGATTCATTTTCATTTAAAAGAGTGATTTTTACAAATTATTTAAAATGATATAACTTTATTTGCAAAAGAAATTTTAATTAAAAAGAAAAAAAATTAAATCCTTAATTTCTAAAAATTACTTTTAATCCCATTTTAATTAAGGGAAAAGATTTCATTTAAGAAAAACATTTTTTTGGACAATTTTATTAAAAATTAAATTTTGGGGCAATTTTATTAAAAACAAATTTTGGACAATTTTTATTAAACAAAGAAATTTTTGGACAATGTCATTAAAAACAATTTTTTGAATTCTATTAAAAACAAATTTTTTTGGATTTTTCTAAATGCATTTTTCTGAATTTTTATAAATAATAAAAAAAACTTTCTTTTATTAAAAAATAATATTTTAAAATCATTGTTTCATCAAAACACATTTACTGAATTCTTCCCTCATTTAAACAAAATTTCTAGTTTGTTCGATGTTCAATTCTGTACATACAAATAAATATACACAGATAAATATTTAAAGAAATCAATAGAAATAAAACTAAATATAAATGAGAAATCAAATATGTACCCTAGTAGGCTTACAACAAGTTCAATGCTCCATTTACAGCTTTTCGAGTCTCACTTTGTTCCATAAAATTCCGTGCTCCACGTATCATAAATTTATGCTCATCCAACAGGTTCCCAGAACGAGCCCATGCAAAAACAAAAATAACCCAAGTTTCATATTAATTCACCACCAACAAATTAACTCAAATTTCATATTAATTCAACAATTCAAATATCACAAACAACAATTATTATTATAATCAAATTAAGCAAAATGAACAATAATGATAATGATAAATAATAATAATAATAATAATAATAATAATGGGAACAGAGGAGATGGGAAGGGGGTCGCCGACCGGCAGTGGCTCGCCGGCGGCGACTGGTCGGTGTCCCACGGCGGTGAGGGGTTGAGTTTTTGAAAATAATAATAATAATAATAATAATAATAATAATAATAATAATAATAATAAAGAAAATAAGGAAAAAAAAAATGGAGAATGAAAGGAAAAAAATGGGAAGGAAATGAAGGGGTGTTCGGCCGGTGAGGTGTAGTGGAGTGAATGGAATGATGAAAAATAAAAAAAAAAAGAAGTGAATCCCTAGGCGCTTGCTCTGAATCGAAGCGGAGTTGTAGAGAGGGGGAAAAGAGAGAAAAAAAAATCGGGGCTGGGCTGCCGTGTCTCTGTTAGAAAAACTGAAGAAGAAAAAATGGGGGGAAAATGGGGACTGAAAGTGGGGGCAGCCCGGCCATCCTCAGAACAGTGGGGGGAAAAACTAAAAAAGGTAAGAAAGAGGGGAACGGGGGAGATGTTAAAAAAAAATTCAAAAAGAAAAGCTCATTGAATGGGGGGCCGGCCAAAAAGAAAAAGAAATGGGGAAAAAAATAATTAAAAAAAATGAAATAGGGGGAATAGGGGTATGGCTTGGATGGGGTGATGGGGGTAGGTACGGGAGTGAGAGGAGAGAGGAGAGAGGAGAGAGGAGAGAGGAGAGAGGAGAGAGGAGAGAGAAATGAAGAAAATAAAAAATAATAATAATGATAGTAATAATAAATGACATAAAAGAAAAACTAAAATATAATAATAATAATAATAATATAAAACAATATATAAAATAATAAAAACTAAAAAATAAATAATGAGTGGGTAAAAAATACACTCGAGATTTAAAATTTATAAACAAAATTGGACTCAAAATCTATGTAAAATAAAAATAAGACAAATTTTAGGATTTATAATATTTTATTTGAAACTTAATTTCTAAAGTCTCACTAAAAAATTGTATTAACAAATTTCTTGATGTGAGTCAAAATACTTTGCATTAGTTTATCTAAATAAAAAAATATTAATATCATAGTAGAATTTCATATCTTAATTATTTTTTCAATTAATTTATCTTTTTAAAAATTTTAAAATAAAAATATTAAAAATTAAAAAGCTAAAAGAATATATATAATAAGAGTGAAGTGATAGTCCATTTTTAAATTTTTTTAAAATTTGGTTAATGTGAAAAATATAAAAAATAATTAAAAATAAAAGAAAAATATAAATGAAAGGGTAATATAAATTTAAAATAAAAAATGAAAATTAAACTAAAAGATTAAAAAAAATATTTGGATGAAAAATCCCAAAAATTTTATACTTAAAAAAAATATTATTGTTTTTTATTGGACATTAAATAAAAATATAAATCAAAAGAAAATAAAAATAAAAATTAGTAATAAGGAATAGGAAAGAGAAAAAATATAAAAAAAATTAAAATTTAATAAGTGTCTATTCAGGGGATAATACCTTTAACTTAATTTTTACGCTTTATTTGGATCTCGAGGCACGGTAAACGGATCTTTGATAAATTTTGTGGCTGATATCACCTCCAAAGGCAATTCTCCCGACCAAAAAACTGAAGCATGCCAGAACTTTCAGGACACTTTGCGACGGCCAATCAATTTTAGTGTGGAAACTTCAGGCCCCCGTTCAGATTCTCTAACAGTCTTACCTCACCCATTACGTCAGCCCAGACAAACCCCCCACTCTGCTACTATAAATCAGACCATCTGCAGTCCCATTCTTCATTTCCTCTCTTAGAGTACTATCATTCATTCTCTTAGCTTCACACATAATTTCTCATCCAGAAAAGAGAAGAGAATGGCAAAATCACCGGAGCAGGAGCACCCCACCAAGGCCTTTGGATTGGCAGCCACTGACCCATCTGGCGTCCTCTCCCCCTTCAAATTCTCCAGAAGGTCTTTGCATCTTCTACCTTGTTTTGTTTTACAGACAGTTAAAAGAATATGATGCCTCTTCTCGTTTCATTTCCTTAGTTATAATGTTTTGCATGATTTCAATCTATAGGTGAAGATTATGTTTCATTGTGGTTTTTTACATGAATGAAGATGATAATGGGGTTTTTCTGTAAAAATTGATGTCTTGCAGGGCAACCGGGGAAAAGGACGTAAGGTTCAAGGTGCTCTACTGTGGAATATGTCACTCCGATCTACACATGGTCAAGAATGAATGGGGTTCTTCCACCTACCCTCTAGTTCCTGGGTATGTTCCCTGTTCTCTTTCCCTCCTCCTTGCAATTTTCTTTCCAACTTTTTCCTTGTTGATCCTCGTATGAGTATCTACAATGTTTTACAAAGATTAAAGCTTAAAAGGTGTAGATTGGCCAATATGGGATTCAGACTGAGCTCCTAGGTTTCACTGACATGACATTCGAATAAAAAATAGGAGGTTGTCAATTAGGATTGTCGAGCCCTTTTAGATGGAAAAAAGAAATGGTTTGACCAGAATTAAGAAACATTGTACTTGATCATATCTGATATGTGATTTAATATTTTTTAATTTGACTAGAAGAAATTTCATATTTCCTACGGCTTTCAAGTTTCAACATCTTGTACTGGAGTCCATTTTCAGCCCCAAAGCCTGAATCTTGTGGCTTTCTTTTCCACGGCTCATTAGAAATATAAACGAGACGATATTAGGAAAGCTAACAAAAAGGTTCTTGTTTCAAAGTGCGCTTTTTCATGTTCAAAAAGCAAGATGCTGATCACCTCCATAGATAATACTATCAAATTATCTTTTTCATGAACTATATATTTTTCCTTAATCACACATCTAATACCCATAGAAACTGAATTGGACAATGCAGGCATGAGATTGTAGGCATAGTGACAGAGGTTGGAAGCAAGGTGGAAAAGGTTAAAGTAGGAGATAAAGTTGGTGTTGGGTGTATGGTTGGAGCTTGCCACTCTTGTGATAATTGTGCTAATGATCTAGAGAATTACTGCCCCAAAATGATATTAACCTATGGTGCCACTTACTATGATGGAACCACCACATATGGAGGCTACTCGGATGTCATGATTGCTGAGGAGCGCTATGTGGTTCGATTCCCGGACAACCTTCCTCTTGATGCCGGTGCTCCCCTCCTATGTGCTGGGATCACAGTGTACAGCCCCTTGCAACATTTTGGATTCACCAAACCTGGAATGCACATAGGTGTGGTTGGCCTAGGTGGGCTGGGACATGTAGCAGTGAAGTTTGCTAAGGCTTTTGGGGTTAAGGTGACAGTGATCAGTACTTCCCCTAGCAAGAAGAAGGAAGCCACAGAACACCTTGGTGCTGACTCCTTTCTAGTCAGCCGTGACCCAGATCAGATGCAGGTAACTTGAGTATGCTGTGGCGGTATTACTGTTTTTGTAACTTCTTTGGTGATTCTTTAGTTTATAATAGATTTCTGAACTTGAATTTTTTATAGGCTGCCTTGGGCACAATGGATGGCATCATTGATACAGTCTCTGCAGTTCACCCTCTTTTTCCATTGATTGGTTTGCTGAAATCTCATGGGAAGCTAGTTATGGTTGGTGCACCAGATAGACCACTTGAGCTACCAATCTTTCCTTTGCTTATGGGTAAGCAATTTACTCCCCCATGTCTTAACTTGTTCTACAAGGAACAAAAATTGGATTAATGGTAGCTTATATTGATGCCACCTAGCTATTACTTCACCAAGAATACTCTATTTTGAAAAATCCATTTGTATCCACAATTTTGTATGTAACAATTATTATAAGAAAAAAGAAAGAGGGGGGAAGGAACTCAAATCAGTGAGAATGTGTATCTAACAGGAATTTGAATGGCAGGGAGAAAGATAGTAGCTGGTAGCTGCATAGGAGGGATGAAGGAGACACAGGAAATGATTGATTTTGCAGGAAAACACAACATAACGGCAGATGTTGAGGTTATTTCAATCGACTATGTGAATACTGCCATGGAGCGACTCCAGAAGGCTGATGTTAGGTACCGGTTCGTGATAGACATTGGCAACACATTGAAAGATGCCTAAGACAAGTTGGCTGGAGAATCACCCCTGGAAAGATGAGGATTGATTTAGTGTTTTCAGTGGTGTTTCAATTATTTACCAAAGCCTTGGCTTTATTATACCAAGAGTACTGTTAGCATATCTTTTAATACGATTAGTGCATGTGCCTCGTATGATGTTTGATATCCGTCCTAAGAAAGTTGTATTACCACTTAATTGAAATGACTGTACCAGTGAGCATATCATTTTGCGTTGATGTTAAAGACTAGTGAAGAAGCTAAAAATACTCACGAGAGATGGTGCCATTTGAACTGCAAGAACCCGGGGGCTCTAGTCTCGTGCCCTTCTGTGTTTTCTAGGCATTTACAGTTTCCATTAATTAAAAAATAAAATTTGTACATATCCAGGAGCAGTCCATCGTTACATCTGTTGGGCAGCAACAAGAGATTCTAAGGATGAGTGGGCTGACCTGATCATGTGCAATAAACATCTGTGGCCAAGACCTGTGACCGAACCTAGTTGGGGGAGAAATATTGTTTATGCTGAAGTGAAGGTGTTATAAGAACAGGGGAAAAAGCAAAAGGGTATGAATTAATTGAATGAGCAAAGGCAAAGATTGTTTTGTTCCCATTTCGAATTACTTGTTTGTCCTTTATCCATTCAATTATGAGTAGGTTTTAGTGACTAATGGAGATGCCATGACATATACATCCAAAGCAAGACAAACAAAATGATTTTAACCACCTAGTGTATCCTCTCTAGACAGCAATTCTGTACAACTATACAAACAGTTGGACCTACCTGTCCATGAATGCTAAGATACGGACACACAAAGAAAAAGCCAAGGCATTGGGCGGTGACAAATATTAGCTGAAACATGGCAAGGTTACACAGATGGAATTGATTTGCAATGGGAACAGGATATGGATAAATAGGGGTGGGGTATCGAGATATTGACATCATGAGCAGCATTCACAGTACCTATTATTATGTGTCACATTACCAGTCAAATAAGGTGCCCCATGTGAAACCCAGCTCATGTATGACACCACATGTTCGCAAGAAAATGGGACTCACATTTTTGTGTTCACAAATTGTAAAATATGAGTCACGAATGTGGGGGTTCCCTTCCACGTGTCCCTTCCCAACCAGACATTTTGGCGATTTAGGACAAGTAAGAAACCCATCTGGATCATTCGCCCAAGCCATGATGAGATCCGTCTAGCATCAGAAGTGAGAGGGTTCTTTTCTTCCATTGGGCCAAACGACGTGGGGAATCCGAACTTCCAAACGGACAGGACTGTCCAGTCACATCTTTAAGACCTCTGGCAAGGGTGATCATTCACACCTGACATTTGAGTGGTTGGCGGGACTCCGTTTCACCCACAGGTCCATGTCAACTAATTGCTACACATAATCCAAAATGTCAATGGATTGAAGGGATAGACAGCTGCATAATTCGAGATCTCGGCACACTAGCAGATGGCACCTATCAACCATCCTTAACTGTGATGATTGTCCAACAGCCCTTAGGACATTCATCATTACAGAAGAATGTCAGAGTGTCTAGTCAGTACTATAATGGTTGTATCATCAACTCTATATAAACCCTCCAAAAAACATGAACAAGGTATCCACGCACATAAGAGCTCACTCTTTCCCTCAAATAGCTAGAACTACTCTTGTTTGACTTAAGCTTCGGAGGAGCGTGCCTGAACCACCAGTCCAGACATCCTTTTGGTGCAAGAAGAAAACCCGTCTGGATCCAATGCAGCTAGATGGATTCTTCAAGAAGCATGAAGTAGGGAACAAATCTGCCTAACTTCAGCAAAGTTAGACGGACCTGACTCCAATTGATTTAGCTTAAATAACGAACACATGGAGCTGAGGCTCAAATATATGGTTATTTGTTGTTATGTAACGAGACCTACTATAATCCCTGTCTAAAAGATATCAACATGAACTGGTAGTATAATCCCTCTGTGACCCAGCTAAATAAACCACCAAAAAATAAAACAATCACTAGAATATGAAGAAAAATAATAATAACCCACCACTAGAAGATGAAAATCCCTGCACCAACCGATATATTAACATGACTCCTTTGCTGGAGTAACAAGAACATACTAAACCAGAAACATGGCTCATCTATGTGTGATTTAGATTTAAAAAGAAACGAAATGGACTTAACTTTAAAGACAAAAGATGGACAGAGACAAACACAGAAGTTATTACAGAATCCTAAATTAATATTCAATCATGTTACCTAATTCTCAAAAACACACCCTAAGCAATTCAAGAACTCCCATAAGTTGATGGTCCTACAAAACATGCTTTGATTTCTTGCCATTCCATGCCACTTGGCAAACCAGATCTGATTCAGATCAAGAAGCAACATTTTACCAAACATCTTATTAGCACTATCAAATCCCTTGTATTTAGGCGAAAATCAA
This sequence comes from Vitis riparia, assembly GCF_004353265.1. Lineage (NCBI taxonomy): Eukaryota > Viridiplantae > Streptophyta > Magnoliopsida > Vitales > Vitaceae > Vitis > Vitis riparia. Next base: position 6,549,804 of record NC_048437.1, read on the forward strand.
ATAGAAAAATGAAATAAGGTTCCCTTTAAACTCCTGGCTCATTATTACAGAGACAATGGCCTACCGCACTAACGATTCATAAAGAACTACTCCCAGTTGATCTGACTCACGGCCCAGAAAAGAAACGGACCTTTCGATGGGGAGAGGAGACCTAGGTGAAATCTTTAATCAACAATAATGGAAGAAATAAATAAAGCTACAGTGTAAGAAAAAAAAAATAAAACAATCCTAACATTTGAACCACAAACAAAGCGGCAGCATTGCAAAATAGAGGGTGAGAAGCAACCTAGGCCGGCTAGGAATAATGGAGATGGGCTGACCAGAAAACATCTGAGTAAGGTCTGAAAATAAAGGAGTGAGTTGTGGGGTCGAGAATGAGACCATAAGTAAAAACCAACAAAACATAAGACCTAGAAGTGGAGATCAAAATGCAAGGGAATGTTATACCAGAGTTAAGGTCCTTGTCATGGTGTGATTGAAGAGGAGATGACTTTCTCACCAATGCGAATGAATTGCAGCAAGTGAGAGACTCCTGAGCTTAGGGTTTGCGACTTTGCAGACCATTTTCAAAAACTAATGGTCACCTTTAATAATGGCCATCACTCATCAGCCACCCTGATCAATGAAATAATCACTCTTTATAGAAAATACCACTCATCAATTGCAGCAGTCGTCATTGTACTTTTTATTTATAGCAACAATAGAAGAATATTTCTATGCATAAATGCTCAAATTTATATTTCTAAACTATCTTACAACTTGGAGGAGTTCCCTCAGATTCCAGCAGCGTTTCATCCCTACTATCCATGTTTTTCATACCAAAATACAATATCAATGAAATGGGAAAAAAAAAAAAAAAAAGAAAGAAAGAAACAATAAGTCTTCAAATTTCCTCCATAATATCACATCAGCTGCCTTCCACCAGCCAAAAAAATATTTTTCTTGAACTTCATAAATAATTAGTGCTTTCCTTTTGAGCCAAGTGAGCATCCCCTGCATTTCAGAAGATACACAAGGCTAATTGATGATTCAAAGATTTAAGGACCCTGCATTAAAGATGAAAACTGTTTCTTGCATTCAAAGCCAGTTCCACACCTTAACTCTAATGAGCTGAAGGCAGTGATTCTCTTTCAGGGATCAAGTTAGGGACTAAAAGTCAAGGGTTCCTGTCTTGGTGGACCCAGAACAGCTACCAGTAGAGGCATATGAACTTCCACTTGAACCATCAACAGGGGCTTGATTTAGACATTCTAAAACCAAATACCTCCTCTTTTGTAACTTTATCGAGAATGTAGTAGCCTCTAGGATTACAGGAACCTGCTCACAAGCATGAATCAATGTGACAGAATAGAAATCAAGTTACATAAGACACCGAGGTAAACATAAGAAGTATTCTAAAAATATCCAATTTCTTGGTAAAGCATTTTGCAGATTTAGCTAGTTCTGTTGAACTCTTATAAGAGAACAATCGGGCGTATGCTAGCAAGAAACTCCACAACAATGACATGCATTGTTGGACAATTTGTTGCATGTATGAATGTTTGGGTGTATGTGAACAACTTGCAATGCAATACAAAATAAAGTAGAGCTCAGCAGCACTCTCAAGCATATAAGGTCAGCAAGAAAACATTTCTAAGTTACCTGTGTATTAACATTTGCCACTTTATGTACATTGAGAAGCCCAACCATATCCTGGTAACCAGTGAGAAGATTTGCCAACTCCTTGTCCTCATCTGAAATACATGTGTCATGGATTAGAATTTTCCTTATCTTTCAGATGCTAGTATGGCATCAACTAAAAATTAGAATTGAAAGCTAAGAATGTACCAGGGATTGCTTTAACAGAAAGCAACGTATCAGCTATATGTTGCCACCTCTTGGAAGAAGAAGGTGATAGAAGGGAAGGTGGAAAAGTTATGACAGCAACTGCATTCGAATCTCTTATCATGCCTTTCAGAGATCTGATAAAGGAAAGCATATCCCATTCCTACAATAACAGGCCAACAATAATAAGAGTAGACAAAACACTTTAGCATCGCGAATTCCAAACATAAGATAATTTGTAAAAATTAACAGAGGATGCCAAAAATGTGAGTATGCTTATCTAAAGCTATGAGAAGGTACATTTGACAAAGAAATTAATCTTTTATGAAAAAAAGTTTCCAAAAGGGAAAAGAACATGAAAATTCAAAGGAAAAAGAAGAGGCAATTACAAAAAACAAGCTTTAGGCAAGAGAGTATACGAGCCTATAAACGTCATGCCACTGACCATGTTAGAATATTCACATTGGGGAGCACAGAAAGATTGAATGGCAACACGACCAGCACATGAAATGCTACTGTTGTTTCTGGGAATAAATCAAAAGATGGAATAAGCAAAATGTGAACAAAAAAAAAATTAATTTAATAATAATTATAAAAAAAAAAAAGACAATGGAATAAATATGAACCACCTATAATACCAAGTTGTACATCTTAAAGTACCTCTTAACAATTCAATTAAACACCCAGTAGTGAAAATAGATAAGACAAGCTTAACTACTACATCTCCATCAACTAGAAGAACATATGACCAGTAAAACAAATAAATAAGTAAAAATAAAAAAACAAGAAAACTTCCAGTAGGCTATAACTTTTTTTTTTTTTTTTTGACATTGTCAAGGACATGAAAATACCCAAAAAATTTAAATAGGTTCCTGTGGAGCCTTAGAAATAATTTCTTGAAGATGATGCCTCCCATATCAAGTAAAGGAGAGTTGCAAAACCATATAGAGCAAAGAATCAAACAATGGAAACAACTAACATTGTCAGTGACATTTGAGGCAAAATAAATTGCAAAGGATATGTCTCCCCTTTTTATTTTTCATAACTCAAGTAATAGGATGTTGACATCAAGACAAGAAGTAACCATTAGCTTGGTAGAATTGCAACAAAATTTTCTATATGATATAGAGAAGGGTTGTGAGAACCTATAAAGGCTAGCAAAGCATCTAGCAACTGAAACGGTGGTCACCGTTGATAAGATTTGAGGCAAAGGAAATTGTGAAATATCTTCTCTAGCTTCCTTTTTGCTTTTTCATTGCCCAAGGGTAATAGAAGGTGGACATCAAGAAGAGGTTGACATCAAGATAGCAAGTAATTTATACCTCACTAGCACGGCAACAAACTTTTCCAAATGTAAGAGGTATATAGTTATAAAGATCTTTATCACTTTTCATCCTCGTCCTCTCAGCCTCCTTGGAAATCCAAAACTTCCACAAACATAGCTTAATGGCAATCTCCAATTCAATATCAGTAGAATTTATAACTAAGTAGAATAACCAATTAAAGAGGAATGGAAAAATCCAAACCAAAGTAGGGTGGAAATTTTAGGATTTCAAATTGACAATTCTTAAAAGGGGAATTTTAGAATGTAACACAACAAATGGATCGCATAGATTTGAAAAAGAAGTAAAGGATAAGGAAAGATTCACCAAATCCATGATTTTTCATCTACCAACTCCCCAAGACACACAAGCTCTACAAATTGCTAGACCCCAGTGACATGGGGTTGACCACAAACACGCCACTGGGTAAAATGGCAAAAGCAACTATCTTGACATTTGAGGACCATTTCAAATGTAGTATTGTTTTTGTTGACTGGAAAAAGTAAAAATATGTACAAGAAAACATATAAATTTACCTTGAAAATTGAGCCAAAAATTTGGCACAACAGTCTCTAAAAGCAGCAAGGTTTGGAGGATCTTGAATGCTGAGACAACATATGTTCTGTGCAGTGAGAAAGTGTCTCTCCAAGGGCTTTCGCAAGTCAAAGTCATTGCAGTACTCATGCTTGGTATCTACATGATTATAATATATAGTGAGATCCTTCTATGACTGCATGACATAAAATGCAGTGAAAAGCATGACTGCCTCAGCTGTGAGAGCCATCAAACAAGATTTATTTATTTAACATTTGCAGAGACATACCATAGTTTGCCATGAAATTATGTATCATTTCCTTCACTATGAAAACTATATCTAATTATTTAACCAATGAGGTATTCCACGATGATCAAAATTGAAAAAAAATATTTAGGACAACACTGCTTTCTTCTTTTCTAGTAACCAAACCTATGCTTGAGTATTTTCAGACTTTTTAACAGTTAAGAAATGATATAAAACATAAAGGTCTTCTTATTCCAAATTCATACTCCTAGGGCCCCTGATTGCAAACACAGGAAAGATCCAAGTAGTGGATATTCCAACAACAACTCCTCTCTTGGCTTCAATACCATCTTCAAGCTGAAAGCCCTCACAGCTCCAAGAGCAGATAAAGGGCAAACCACTTCTGAGGGAATTTCCCTGGCTAGTCTATAAGTCCCTGCCCTGCTTTGGCTCCCTCTCCCCATTCTTTTCTTATTATCTCAGATGTCCATTCAACAAGTGCTATTTTGGACAGCCCTACTAACTCATATTCTTCTTTTCAAACAAGAGCTCCTAGGCAAGGAGGGACTTTTGCTTCTGTCTGTGCAAAACCAATTTGCCCAATCCTTGACATACTTATACTGGGTGCCCGGACCAGAGAAAAGGTCGGAAATAGAGAGAGTGGGCGTGAGGCATGGCAAAAGGTGAAGGAAACCAGGGATTTTTTCCATTTCTTGGAGAACAGTAAGAGCTTCCCTGACAAGGACTGATAATGAAGCCTCTTCACCGACAATGCTAGTTTGATTGGATGCTATTTTGACGAGCCCCTTAAGGAAAAGCCCTTATTTGCCCTGAACCTCTTTGAACAACTACAATGATCACCATTTATGCTGCAGCATCTATATGCCAACAATGGCATGAAGGAGGTTACTAAGGCATTTCAAAAGACTTGCATCTGATTCAACAGCAGGGGATTCAATAAGAGCATATTAGTGCAAAAGAGCTAACATCCGATTTGCAAACAGACCTGGCTTGGGACAGGCTAGCTTGCTTTTAAGAGTTTAACCAGAATGCTACTTTCGTTATACAATAACATCTATGAATTAAACCAGAAGATAAGCAGCAGTAACCTAAAATAAGCAAATGTAGCAATGACGCTATACAAAAACTTACCTCTATGACTATCAAAATTTGGCTGATGTTCACCAAAATACTTCTTGTACTGCCAAGCAATCCTCAATCCCTTCTCCTGCAACTAACAAAACATTTGCAAATTTTCAATTTTCTAAATCACTGTCAGGGAAAAAAATAAAAAAGTAAGACAAATAACCAAAAGAAAAGCACCTGTTCAGGATCACGGTTATGAGATCTATCATCTTTAGATAATACTGGGCTAGGCAAAGTACCCAAAAAAGCTCTTGGGTCTTTTGATGGACTGGCATAGAGAAGGGGTTGGTTGTGAACCAGTCCTTGTGACATGAAATTCCTCAACAAAAGCATATGATGAGGCGCTTCTGTGTCTTCCATCACCATGACAAGGCTTCCAAGAGGGAACCCACCACCTAAAATCTCTGAATATCAAAGATGGACAAAAAGGCCTGTTAAGAAAACACCAGAAAAATAAAAATAAAAATAAAAACATACAGAATGGTTGAATAATAGCAATTGTGCCTATAACTACTTCCATGAAAAGGAAGTGATGGAGGCTTACTGTCAAGGTCTGGTATTCCAGATGAGAGAAAGATTGTGCCATTGGGTCCACTCTTGAGTCCCGGGGCCTGAGGGGCAGGGGCAACTGATGTGTTGCGAGAGAAGCTACTCATCCTAGTCTTCATTGCAGCCATGGATGCAGCAGTGCTCTCTACCACTTCTACTTTCAAAAACAGAAAATAAATTATTAATGAATTGTGAAAGAATGCTTACAGCCCTATGGAGAAAGCTAAACCCTACCAATTGTATGATTCGAATGCTTACAGCCCTATGGAGAAAGCTAAACCCTACCAATTGTATGATTCGAATTTTTAATCTTATATAAGCAAAAATCAAACTCATGATTTTTGTGATTGGATTCTATTCAGCGTGCTCTTCCAATCGTCTCATTTTTCTAGGAATCAATTTATAAGCTTGAAATATATTTCAAAGAAAATTACAAAACTAAAATGGACTGAAAAAGAACGGACTGTTTTTGTGAATTTAGATGGGTCTTGCCACTGAACAGTTCCATGTGCCAAACGGAATGAAATTGATCATTACAAGTCTATCGCACATTTTATCGAACATACAGTGTGCGACTCAAGTTGTTTCCATAACAAAAAGTAACAGAATAACAACAACAAATTAAAAATAATGAATTATGATTATTCCAGCAGTGAGTAAAGGAAACTAGGAAAGACAACGCTCAGTTTGGTTGTTGAAAAAAGGTAGGAAATGAAAAAATAAATAAAATAAATAAATAAATTGGCGAAAACTGGTAGAAACAAACCTCTGTTTCAGCTAGGTCTAACACAATCTTGGCTTAGGTTAGTTGATGAGAGTTTTTTCCTTTCTTTTTCTTCAGAAAGAAAAATTCAAAGTTTCCTATTCGTCTTCCTGTGTTTTCTTAGCCACCAAGCAGGAGGAGGGGTTCACTATATTGAAGGTAAAACAGCTCTCACCAGGGCTTTGTCAAGTTGAGGAAGTTCAGAGCTTCATACGACGGCTGGCCTCTGCAAGTGCGATCAACTCAGCCCTGTCTGACTCGGAGACACAGTTTACAACTCGGAACTCACTCATGCGAAAGTACAAAGACAAACCAAGTAACAACCCTAATCCGGCTCCACAATAAACGGGTCGGGTTTTGTTGACTTGGATCCGCATCCAACCGAGTAAGCCTTTCATAAATGACATTAAATCCTTGAGTATTTTCTTTGCTAAAAAACCATGTCCTCGAATTTTATTTATAGCGTCATTTATTTAAAATATTAATTATAACTAGTATTTATAATACTAAAATTTATCAAATCGGATATTTAAACAATTTTCAAATTTTAATTAGGAGTAGCAATTTTTATACAACACTATAAAATGATTTGAAAACGACACAAATTTTAATGGGTTCATGTTATGTGCAGCATAATTTTGTTGACCTACATAAATCATTTCATAAATAAGTTGGGTTTACGTTTTCTCGTTCAACCCATCTAACTCATTTAATATGTTTACTTATTGTTGTCAAAATGGCTTATTAATGATCCAATTGTTGTAAATGAAGTGGTGAATGACCACATTAATGGTCATTTATGAACTCCATTTACTCATCTTTAAGATGAGTAATGAGAGTTTATATTATAAAGCCTATAAAAGACTTCTTACACCCTATGTAAGAAGCATCCCGAGAAAAAGAAAAAAATTCTCTTCATCTGGTTCTCTCTCTTTCTTTCTTTCATTCTCTCAACACTTCTCTTTGATTTCTTCCCTCCCTCTATATATATATATATATATATATTATATATTATTATATTTTTTATTATATATATATATATATATATATTATTAAAGTAATACATCATCATCCCTACTTTTATTTAAGTCACATTTATTCTCATTTTACAACACGTTATCAGCACGAATTCCTCTGAAGGTAATTCTCGTATCTTAAACTTGAAGTTATTTATATAGAATTAAATTTTACATATTTATATTATTGTTGATTTATTTTGTTACATATTGTTAAAAGTTATAAACAAATTATTTGATTTTGTTTATAATCAAAATTATACCAATGCTATCAATTTATTATAATTGATTCTAATAATATTGTTTTGTCATATATATGAAGTTATTTGACAATGTCGAATCTTACAAAACTCGAATTTGTGGCACTTGACATTTCGTGAAAGAACTATCTGTCTTGGATCTTTGATGCTAAAATACATCTTGATGCAATGAACCTTGGAGTTACGATCAAAGAAGGAAATCAAGCATCCCTGCAGGATCGCACAAAAGTATTGATTTTCCTTCGTCATCACCTCCATGAAGGTTTAAAAAATGAGTATCTTACGGTAAAGGACCTTTTTACTCTAGGAGTAATTTGAAGGAAAGATATGACCACCATCTCCCAAAAGCTCGATATGATTGGATGCACCTAAGGTTGCAAGATTTTAAAACTGTTAGTGAATACAACTCCTCACTTTTCAAAATCAGCTCTCAATTAAAGCTGTGTGGAGAAAAAATCACAGAAGAAGACATGTTAGAGAAAAATTTTACTACGTTTCATGCCTCGAATGTGCTCCTGCAGCAGTAATATCGAGAGTGTAGATTTACAAAATATTCTGAATTAATATCATATCTTCTTGTTGTTGAACAAAATAATGAGCTTTTGATGAGAAATCACTAGTCTCGTCCAACTGGATCTGAACCATTCCCTGAAGTGAATGCAATATCGTCCCAAACTCGTAGACGTGGACGTGGACGGGAACGAGGACGTGGTCATGGTCATGGAAGAAATCCTCGATACCATGGTTCTTATAGTAATAATTCTTAGAAAATGAAAGCTTCATTGCACCACCAAAAGTGGAACAATACTGAGACAATACAAGAAAATGGGAAGCGTTTACAAGATAAACCTCCTAAGAACCATGAGAATAATTGTTATAGATGTGGTATGAAGGGGCATTGGTCGTGTACCTATCGTACGCCCAAACATTTGTCGACCTTTACCAAGCATCAATAAAAGCAAAAGGAAAAGAGATAGAGATGAACTTTACCGATGGTGATGGATTGGACCTAACCTACTATGACATTGATTTCTTTGGAGGTCCCGATGAAAAAACAGACCATTTGATAAATGATGAGAAAATTAACATTGATTAATGTTACTTTATGTATGAAATAATATATTATTATGTCTTATATTTACATCTGATTTACTTTGTTATTTACATTATGCCTTGTTTTTTTTGTTATATCTGAAATCCATGTGTTATTTGGTCTCAAGATGAATGAGGATGATGTATGTCTTACAGACTGTGTGACCACGCACACAATTCTTCGAGATAAAAGATATTTCTTCGAATTGACATTAATAAAAGCTAATGTAAGTACCATATTTGGTACTACAAACTTAGTTGAAGTCTCTAGAAGAGCAAACATAACGTTGCCAAATGGAACTAGATTCCATATAAATGACGCTTTATATTCTAGCAAATCCAGAAGAAATTTGCTCAGTTTTAAAGATATCCGCAGAAATGGATATCATATTGAAACTATGAATGAAGATAATGTAGAATATATTTACATTACTTCCATTATATCTAGTTAGAAGCTTATAATGGAAAAACTCTTGGCTTTCTCCTCTAGGTTGTATCATAGAACTATAAAGCCTATTGAATCATATGTTGTCGTGAACCAGAAGTTCAACGACCCAAAAGTTTTTGTCCTTTGGCATGACAGGCTAGGTCACCCAAGGTTCTCAATGATGCGTCAAATAATCGAACACTCACATGGGCATCCACTAAAGAACCAGAAGATTCTTTTGCCCAATGAATACTCATGTGCTGCCTGCTCACAAGGTAAATTAATAAACATACCATCTTTTACTAAAGTCATATTTGAGTCACCAATCTTTTTAGAAAGAATACATGGGGACATATGTGGACCTATCCATCCACCATGTGGACCATTCCATTATTTTATGATCTTAATATATGCTTCTACTAGGTGGTCACATGTTTATCTCCTTTCTACATGTAACGTTGCCTTTGCTAGACTCCTTACACAAATAATCATATTACGAGCACAATTTCCAGAATATCCAATTAAGACAATACGTCTTGATAATGCTGGCGAATTTACTTCTCAAACATTCATTGACTATTGCATGTCAATGGGGATAAATATTGAGCATCTTGTTGTTCATACTCATACCCAAAATGGTTTAGCAGAATCCTTCATTAAACGTCTCCAATTAATAGCTCGACCATTACTAATGAAAACCAAATTACCTACTTCCGCCTAGGGACATGCTATTATGCATGCTGCAACTTTAGTCCGTATTCAACCTAAAACTTACCATGAATACTCCCCTTCACAACTTGTGCTTGGAAAACAACCAAATATCTCTCACTTACAAATCTTTGGTTGTGTAGTATATGTACCAATTGCACCTACACAACGCACTAAAATGGGTCCCCAACGAAACTTGGGATTTATGTAGGTTTTGATTCTCCATCTATCATAAGATATCTTGAACCTTTGACAAACGATGTTTTTATAGCCCGCTTTGTGGATTGTCCTTTTAATAAGAGTGTTTTCTCGTCATTAGGAAGAGAAAAGTCGATTTCTGAAAAACGACGAGAAATTAGTTGGAAGACATCTACTATGACCCATCTTGATCCTCGTAGAAATCAATGTGAACTAGAAGTTCAAAGGATCATTCATTTGGAAAATCTTGCAAATCAATTACCAGATGCATTCATTGATACAAAGAAAGTGAGAAAGTCACATATCCCGACTGCAAATACTCCGGCACGGATTGATGTCCCTGTATGACAGTTAACAAATGAATCTAAGATACGCTTGAAACGTGGTAGACCTGTCGGTTTAAAGAATGTAACTCCCCGAAAGATGATAACCCAAGAAAAACTTGGCACTCTAGAAAAGGCCATCAAAATGACTTATCAGTTTAAAATTGATAAATCTATAGCCCTAGAAAAGGTACAAATAATGCAGAAAACCCCTAAAGAGGCACATATTGAACAAGAAGCCCCCGAAGATGCACATATTGAACAAAAAGCCCCTGAAGATCCACATATTGAACGAGAAGCCCCTGAAGATCCACATATTGAACGAGAAGCCCCTAAAGAGGCACAAGTACCTGAAAATTGTGAGATCTCAGTAAGTTATGTACACACGGGAGAAAAATGGGATCAAAATAATATTGTTATTAACAATATTTTTGCTTTCCAAGTGGCCTCTGAAGTCATAAGAAATTATGAAGATCCTGAACCACGAAATGTGGAAGAATGTCGACATAGAAATGATTGGCCAAAATGGAAAGAAGCTATACAGGCAGAGTTAAACTCATTAACAAAACAAGAAGTTTTTGGACCTGTAGTTCAAACACCTAAAGATGTAAAGTCTGTTGGGTTCAAATAGGTATTTGTACGAAAGCGCAATGAGACTAATGAGATCATAAGATATAAAGCGCGATTAGTAGCTCAAGGTTTCTCACAGAGACCTGGTATTGATTACGAGGAAACATATTCTCCCGTCATGGACGCAATCACATTTCGTTTCTTAATTAGTTTGGCAGTCTCAGAAGGACTGGATATGTGTCTCATGGATGTTATTACAGCATATTTATACAGATCAATGGATAATGATATATACATGAAAATCCCTAAAGGATTTAAATTACCTGAAGCAAATAATACAAAGCCTCGTAGCATGTACTCAATCAAGTTATAACGATCCTTGTATGGATTAAAGCAATCTGGACGTATGTGGCCTGATGAAAATGCTAATCTAATGAAATCGCCACACCAACAGTATGAAAGTACATTAACATCTACTTTCAGATTATCGTTTTTAAGAATCTTTTGGAAGAAACTTGTGCAACCATCTTGAAGAATTAGACCTTGATCAGCCCGTTTTATATCCTCTAGATTTAAACCCTTCAATACTCCAGACTGAACCACTCTTGAATTTGCCTTTTTCTCAAAATCAGAAAGTTGCTCAAGTGTTTTACATAGGCCTTCATAATTGAATTTTTCCACTGTAAAAACACAAGGGTGTATAAGAATAGGGTTTTTAAATTATGTCCTATCTCAGTTACATTTTCCTGTACCATTTTCAAACAAAAAAAAAATGGAAACCAACAAGAAACGATCTTAATTATCAGCTATCATACATGTTTCACTGGGGACAATGCTTTATGAGCACTCTAACTTGTATTTCATATATGATTTGAGTGCATTAGGAGTTACGTGGAAGATCTAAGTCATAAGTTTCTTACAAGTAGATGACTTGTCCATAAACACTTTGTGGGCTTAAGCAACCTATTAGATATTGTAGTGTACTACTTCCTAATTAGAAGGATGACTGGTCTTGACCATCAGGATGAAATTCTCATGGTGAGTGCACTAGTGTATATGGTTACATATTGGACAAGATTTACAATAAGTCATGACATAAGGCTATTGTTAGGATAGAGTCCTTAAAAACATAACATGATGTAATAAATTTGGAATTTGTTATTTATTTAATGATGTTCATGTTTCATTTTTATCTATCCTTATTCCATGTATTATACTTTATGAGCATTCTTGCATGCATCTTTTGCATTGTATCGCCTTAGCGAATACTTGCTAAAAGAAGGGTATATGAATAACCTTATATGCCCATGCATCTTCATTAAGAAATCAGAAACCGGATTTACAATTATTGCAATATATGTTGATGACTTAAATCTTATTGGAACTCCTGAAGAGCTCACAAGAACAACAAATTACTTGAAAAAGGAATTTGAGATAAAAGATCTTGAAAAAACAAAATTTTGTCTCAGTCTGTAGATCGAGCATTTTCCAAATGGAGTTTTAGTACATCAATCAACATATATTAAGAAAGTTTTGAAGCTTTTTTATATGGATAAAGTGCATCCTTGAAGTTCTCCAATGGTTGTTCGATCACTTGATATGAAAAATGACTCATTTCATCCTTGCGAAAAGAATGAAGAGTTACTTGGTCCTGAAGTACCATATCTTAGTGTTATTGGTGCACTTATGTATCTTGTCAATTGTACACGTCCAAACATTGCTTTTTCTATCAATTTATTAGCAAGATACAGTTTCGCTCCAACTCGAAGACATTGGAATGGTATCAAACATATATTGCGTTATCTTCGCGGAACTACTAATATGGGTTTATTTTACTCAAGGAAATCAAAGCAACAATTTCTTGGATATACAGATGCAGGATATCTTTCAGATCCACATAAAGGTAAGTCATAAACAGAAGTATGTGTTTAATTGCAATGGTACTGCTATTTCTTGGAGATCTGTCAAACAAACAATGATCATCAAATCATTCAAAAATACTGGCAATTCATGAAGTAAGTCGTGAATGTATATGGCTAAGATCGATAATTCAGCATATTCGGGAATCATGTAGACTCTCCTCTATCAAAGGTGACCCGACAATATTATTTGAAGATAATGTTGCATTGCACAAATAACAGAGGGTTATATTAAAGGAGATAGAACCAAACACATTTCACCAAAATTCTTTTATACACATGAACTCCAGAAAGAGTGGTGAAATTGATGTGCAACAAATACGCTCGAGTGATAATCTAGCAGATTTATTCACAAAATCATTGTCAACCTCAACATTCAAGAAGCTAATACACAGGATTGGAATGCATCAACTCAATGATATCGACATGAGGGAGAGTATGCTTGTAAAAGGGTGTTAGTGTACTGTACTATTTTTTCCTTCATTCAGGTTTTATCCTACTGGGTTTTACTAGCAAGGTTTTTAACGAGGCAGTCCTAATATACCAAGAAAAGAATATTGTACTCTTTTTCCTTTGATAGGTTTTTCTTATAGGGTTTTTTATTAGCAAGGTTTTAATGAGTCATATTCTTTTAATATGGTGGTCATCCAAAGAGGAGTGTTGTAAATGAAGTGGTGAAGGACCATATTGATGGTCATTTATAAACTCCATTTACTCATCTTTAAGATGAGTAATGGGAGTTCATATTATGAAGCTTATAAAAGGCTTCTTACACCCCATGTAAGAAGCATCCCGAGAAAAAGAAAGAAATTATCTTCCTCTCATTCTCTCTCTCTCTCTCTCTCTCTTTCTTTCATTCTCTCAACACTTTTCTTTTATTTCTTCCCTGCCTCTATATATATATTATTAAAGTAATACATAGTCATCCCTACTTTTATTTAAGTCACATTTATTCTCATTTTACAACACCAATGAGTTTATGACATGTTTAACTTATATAGATATATTAATTTATAGTTAAAAATTTTAATGATTAACTTCATTGTAAAATTAAAAATGTTTTATAATTGGAACATTAAATAAAATAATAAATGAGTGTAAAATTAAATCTTGATTTATTTTCTATATTATTAAAATATTATAATTAAAATTAAACACTTAAATTAATCAATATTTTAAGAAAATTAAACTAAATAATATTGTATAAGTTTCGAATTTTAAATGGATTAAGTGAGTTATAATTGTGTTAATGAAGTAAATAGTTCTTCATTCAATAGAAAAGTTCCTAATTGAGTTTCACGTCCTTTTTCCCAAGAGTGGTTGGAATAAGTGATTGGTTCAAAATTGTTCTTGACCACCATGAAGTCATTGTTGAAGTCTATGCAATTTCCCAAGAGTTCTTCATAGTTTTAGTATTGGTTTTGCCTATGTCTCATGTTCCTTGGTGAAAGGTTTTTACCTACTTCCATGTCCAAGATGTTTACCTTAGATGTCTTCTCAATATTCTTCCATGGATCTTACATCTTTTGATTCTTCAAATTGGCTATAAGATGTTATTCTTGAGGGCTTCAAAAAAGAATGGAAATCTCCTCCACCAATAGTCCTATAACTTGAGGAAATTATAATTTTTTTTATTTATGGATTAAATATATTTTATCCTCTTAACATTTAACATGTTTTACAATTTGCATCCTCACATTTAAAACTTGATACTTTGATCCCCAAATTTGTTAAAATGCAACACTTTGCTCCCTAAGCCTATTAAAAATAAAAATCAATAAATAGCTTGTTGAGTAAAGAAACAAAACTAACATGCAAAAAAAAAATATCTGTTATCCAAGTTTGAAGTCCTCACACTTTACAGTTACATGCAAAAATTACGAATAGTCATACAAAAATTTTTATAAAGCAAAAAATAAAAACTAATAATTAGTATTTGAAAAATTTTACTTCAAAACTATTAATTCAATATTAATTTTAACCAATTTTATACTAGCGTTCAAACAAAAGTATAAAAAAATATCAATATTTTTTATAATTTTAGGAAGTGTTTGTAATTAAGAACAAAGTATTGGCATTTAATATGTTATTAAGGGTAAAATGTCTAGTTTTGAATATGAAATAGCAAAATGTAAAACACGTGGGAGCAAAATGTATTTAATCCTTTATTTATCTAGCCTTGCTTTTATCACCAAGATTGAAGATTGACATGACAAGTGGCATATAATCTCATGTCGTGGCCCACGAGTTGTACCAAGCCCAACTAACCCACATATATTAGCTATGCTCCTGGAACGGGCACTAATTATTAAATAAGGCTTTTGTTTTCTCTCAAAGTTTCGATGTGACAATGATTAAAACATTAATAAAGTCGATTGAAATCGGCATGACAAGTGACACAAAAATCTCGTGCTATGGGCCACACGTTGGACCAAGCCTCATAGATGGCCGGGATAAGTAATAAAATATCAATAAAATAACTTCAATATATATATTATTATTATTTATTTATTTAATATTTATAAATTTTGAATTTTTTTATTAAAATTTGTATTCATTAATATTTCATTTTTAATTATTTTGGACATCAAGGATTTTTCTAGAATCTGTCGGACATAGAATAATTGAAACTTATTAAATATATAATAAGTAATTTGGGATAGTCCGGGAGATAAAATTTGTTGCGCAAAAGAATGCAGCTATCCAAGATCCGAAACTCTCTTCAGAAAGTCTGACATAAAAAAATGTGCCCGAACTGGAAACTCCATATCCAGGAGGAGATCCCCCACCCCAGAGAGCGACTTCACAGACTCACAGTCCAATACGAAATGTCGAAACCGCCCTCTCCACAGGCGAAGCCCCAGTAGCAGTACACATGGGCAGTGATGAGCACGCCTTACACAGTACGCTCAAGGGGTGGTTTTATCGAGAGCTTGAGTAGAGATGCGGTGAAGTGGAGAGAAAGACAAAGATGATCGTGCCGTTAATTTAGAATTATTATTAAACAGTCAGTCAATCGGATGATTCAGAAGGCATCAGAGAGGTGACAGCGATACAACATTTGACAAACCCCTGTAGTTGCTCCTTCTCTCTCTAACAGTCCTTGTAAAGCGGCCCTATCCTTTGTACATGAACTACCCTTTGGACTCAAGGGTGTCGCCCCAGATCTTGGCTCCTCTCCACCTCCTCCCTTTCCCCTTTTGCCTTTGTTTTTATGTCAATTTTCTTGTCTCCTTGTGGATGGAGAATATATAAAAACCTTTTTCTTTCGTTCTGATGGCTAGTACACGAGCTCGCTACGATCTACAGTGGTTTTTCAAAGGGAAAGAGCGCATGTAGTAGGGTTTTCTTTTTCTAAAATTCTGTCTAATACCAAATGAGTAACATATGATCTGATTAAAGCTGTGGCTGTGATCATTTAATGCAGAGTGAAGTTACATAATGTAGATTGAAAAGGCCTTCTATGTTTACTTCTTTGATTGACAAACTTGAAGAGTAAATGTGTTCAATAAAGTTTATGTTACATCACATGTCACTCGATTTACTTAAACGCAAACACTTGATCATTTCAAGAACATATTGTTTTTATTCTAAATTAATGGCACACATCAACATGCTCCTTTCAATCTTGACACTCTTTTTAAGGGTCATATAGTGTAAGGCAAGGTAAGAATTATGTACTTAAGATACATAAAACTTTTTCTATATGAATTATAGGATCTTTGTTGGAGATAGTTTTTTTTTGTGGCAAAAGATTTTCTAAAATATATTGGTGCAGTCTCAGGTAGGTGGCAGGTGCTGTTCGCCAATTACTAGAAGGTGTCTTAACAAGCAACTTAATCAATACGTACGTCCAGAAGATCCACTTTGACAATAATAAAGTACGGAAAAGCCGACCAGCAAATGCAGAGAATCTAGCATCTTTAATCCAATTTCTTGATCCATATGTTAAAAGATGGAGTCTCATTCATTAATGCAACCCCAAAAACAACCTAAGTTGTCGATACATGTTGAAAGATGGAGTGATGTACAACTTCAAACATTTTTCATGTTGCCAAAGGTTAAAAAAACGTTTCAGTTCAACTTCAGTATTATCCATGAAGCTCAGACCTCAGGCCCTCAGCCTAGCTAACAAAAACGAAAAATTAATATGGTCTCCAAAGGGAGAAAGAAAAGGAAAGAAGAGGATGATGGAAGTGGTTAGATGGGAGATGGGGTTGAGGCCCGTGAGATGTAACGTATTGGTGAGTGGTAGAAACATAAGTGTTTGGTGTGTGGGTCTCACGAGAATCCGGCCACCCCTCTCACGAGCTCCTCTCTCTACTCTCTTCTCTCTCATATCTGGACTTAGCTGTTTTATCAGATCAAGTAAGTTTACGGCGCCACACGTTTCTCCTACACGACCCCCACCCATATGTGCATTGCCTCCCATACGTTTGAGTTGTTTGTATTAACGTCTCCTTGGGCGGTTGCCACCTTTTTTTCTGTTGTATATTTCATTATGAAGTTACCCATCTAACCCTCTGAGTCTTAGCCCCCGCTGATGGTGATGGATGATCGCTAGCTGCTCTAGCACAAGGATCCACGTCATGGGTCAATATTGATCATTTGGTATATTAATTAATGAGAAAAAGAAAGTTGTGATCTTATAGAATTACAAGTATTTGTACAACGTACACCACATTAAAATGTACTAGACTAGATCGTATCTATAAACCATCGTGTAGCAAAGTACATATATTGGTTATGTATTAGAAAGTTGAAAGAAGTCATGTTGTGACGAAGCAAGATGCAATAGAGAATTGAACTCAAAAGACCACAAAGCATCATATATATAGACACAAACGCTTGAGAGTTGGGGTGTCAAGATTAGAGGTCTTGTTGACATTTATCTATGTCCTTATATGTAAAGAAAATACAAATATTTCCTAAATTTGATTTTAGTTGAATTCGTAGATCCATTTATGAAAGCCAACTTTAATGCAGTGATCTTTGGCACATGTGGAGAAAAGCTCAAGCTAAACTTTCCCTCCACAGACCACACCCTCTTAAGAGAGAGAGAGAGAGAGTAGAAAGGATCTTGTGTACTGCTGGTTTACAGAATGTGATATTTCATCGAGACAACAATAGTGAAAATAAATAAGGGGATGATGAGGACCGTTAAGATATAGTCATAGAACTGGTTGAAAGGTATCTTTGCAGTTTTAAGGGTCTTCACATTGGTACTTTCTTCTGCTTCTCTGACTCACATCACTCTAAAAGACCCAATATAAAGCCAATCGGTAGTTTGAGTTGTAAAGATTGTTAATTCAAAGTTGATAGGCCAAAATACAGCTCTTTAGGGTATGTTTTTGGTCTAAAGTTAATTTCCCTTTTAAAGCATATATAATTGGCCGTTCTAAAGTGTTACCCACAACTGCTTGGGTGTTTTAGGCCTTGGTGATAAGGTGGGGGACGCCTTTAGAAGTGGAATTCAGGATTTACTGGTCTGGGAGTAGGGCTATGTGGAGGGAGAGATGAGATTTTTACACGTGTAAGCATTGGGGCCTGCAAAGTCAGGTGGGGTTATCTCGGTTAAAAGGGACATTTCATGGGAAGATATAGACAAAGCTGCTGTGGGTGGCAGCCCCACTGCTGCTGTTGCCTCTCACTGAACCCCTTCCGCCCCCTACTACCATCACTCCCCCCTACTATCCCTTTCAATGCTGCCTCCCATTTTTAACTTGCTACCTATATTCCATCTAATCGATTGCAAGCTTTCATGCATACATGTTAGTGTATATGATTATGATCCCATTCATAATACATCCATCATGCGTCATGATCTCACATGTTTCACATATTAAAGTAAGGTTTTAAGACCCATTATTAATTGATTGAGATCATATAATGGATCACATATTGTTTCTATCTAATGTGTGTTAATTAATGAAACCAAAGAACTTTATGGCATAAACCTTCTGACTGCTTGAATAATCCTAAGGTTTCTTGAATATTGTTTCTTCAAACTAATATTGCTTCAGCCCTATGTAATAATGATATGAACATTTATACAGTGTATTTTGTTACAGGATACAAAAAAATTGTAGCATTAATTGCTAGTGGAGTACCAGAAGTCCTGCTTATAATGGATAATAATAAAACCAAGTTAAGAAAGGCTAATGTAGTCCCGTGTATGTGTACATGGGCTATTATTCATCAATACCCCACAAATTTTCCATCATCAGCCACAATCAAGAAGGATGTGTATAGTGGATCTCTTTGTTCCGCCAGCTCAGTTTCAGATCATCTCCTTTCTTTGTCTCTACTCTCTCTCTCTCCCCCTCCGTCTACAGGGATATATAAACCGACTCCTTTTTCTAATGGGATCTGCTTCTCTCTCTCTCTCTCTCCCTCTCTCTCTCATGTAGCTTTCTTTATTCTATCAGATCTAACATATAAATACAGCGAGCTGATATATATTTCCTATTGCCTCAATCTCTCTTTGATGAAGGTCACAAGAGCCCATCAACATCTCTCAATCTTTCAGCCCCATGCATGAACCCATTGAATTGAGTATCTTTGCCTCTGCAAAAGGAAACTAAGCAACCCAGAAAAACACCCACAACTAATTCTTTATCCACCTCTCTCTTTCCCATCTCTACCTATTTTTCTCTTCTGGGTTTTCTCTTCAAGTCCGTGCATAAAATCTCTTATGATGTCGCCGGATGATATTCCGGCAAATCCGGTCAGCAAAGATGAAACCCAAGGCTCCGGCGGCCGGAAAACGGGTGCTCACAGGCCTCCGGATCAAGTCCTCAAGTGCCCACGATGTGACTCACCCAACACAAAATTCTGCTACTACAACAATTACAGTCTTACACAGCCCAGACATTTCTGCAAGACATGTAGAAGGTACTGGACGAAAGGAGGAGCTCTACGCAACGTTCCGATTGGAGGCGGCTGCCGGAAAAACAAGAAGATAAAATCGTCTTCAAGGCTTTCTGGTGATTCGAAGGATGTCGGTGCATCTTCGGAGATGGGTGGATTGAAGTTCTTTCATGGTCTCTCTCCAGCCATGGATTTTCAGCTCGGTGGGCTTCCTTTTCCAAGGCTTCATTCGTCAACACCTCCTGTTTACAACCAGTTTTCATCATTTGGGGACATCTCAGCAACTTCTACTGCTTCTGCAGCTGTTTCTACTCCTTCTTGTTTCAGCATCGATCAACCCGGGAGCTCAAGTTCCTTGATGGGGTTCAATTATCCACTTCCTTCTGTTCTAAAACAAGGGGAGGGTGGTGGATTTGGAGGTGCAATTCAGGACATGGGTTCTATGAATGTTCACAGTAGTCTTGCATCTTCCATCGAGTCCTTGAGTTCCATAAACCAAGACCTGCACTGGAAATTACAGCAGCAGAGATTGGCGATGCTGTTTGGGGGAGAGAATCAGAAAGACAGCAGCGTTTCGTCTGTTCCTCCGGAAAATCAGAATCAAAAACTGCAACCCATTTTGTTTCAGAACCTGGAGATCTCAAAACCAGAAGTTTGCGCCGTTGGTAATTCAAGAAAGGACAGCGCCAGTGGCAACCCAGCAACTGAGTGGTTCTTTGACACCTACACACCAGTAACCCCCACCACTACAAACACTAGTACTGGCGGCAACGGCAACGATAACACAAACCACTGGAATGGAATTCAAGCTTGGAGCGATTTGCATCAGTACAGTACTTTGCCCTAGTTGAGGAGCATCAAGAGGTAGCCCATTTAAAGAAGATGAAAAGACTGGAAAACATACCAAGAATTCTGAATTCTCTAAAGTCGAAACCCATCTCCCATATATGTATCTTCTTGTTTTATGTGCCGGTGCAGATCCACAACAAAAAGTAGGGCAAGAGAGAAAAGTAACGTTGTTTTTTTTTTTTTCCTTTTTTTTTTAGTTTCCCCTTCTATTTATAAATGTTGTAGCAGGGTGATCCGATCAATAGTTTTCGTTCTTGATGTCGTTGCCTTTGTTGATGATGGTGAATCTCCATTTTGTTTGCATGTTCCTACAAAAACGCAGGACTATTACTGTTTATGGGTAGCAATAAAAGACTAGTTGTAGAACGAAGTGAAAGCGGTGGGGATTTCTTTCTCCATCTCAAAATGTCTTTGATGTTTCTATCTGTTTCTCCATCAAGAAGCAATGGATTGCAAATTATGATTCGGGGACTTAGAATAAGAATATAGCTTCTGTTATTAGATTGCAGCAGCTCTTTATGAGGAGATGCTGTCTCTCATCCATCCCTTTTTTTTTCCTGTTTTTTTTTTTTTTTAAGTTCTCCCCTTCGACTCTTATCTCTACTTCTCAATCGCTGCTTTGGGATCTGTGATAGATTTTGAACTGTTATTGAATAGATTTAATGCCATATCTTTGATTTGTTTTATGTTCAGTCAGTCTTCAGAACTCTCACTGTCTCAGTGTGTCTCTCTCTATCGGGGAACTGAGCCTCAGGCTCCTCAGCTACCGAACAATATGAAACAGCACAGTAGCTGGGTAAGGTCTTCACTGCTCGACGTGTTCCTAGCGCTGTGATGTTTAAGCCTAGCCTACACTGTCCCTTTCTCTCTGTGCGCCGAGGGCTCTTCGTAATAATTAGTTGCAGTGGGGTGTGATTTGGTGGTGTCTGAAAAAGTGGTGGTTTGAAAGTGTATTGAATGAAAGACTGTCAGCATTTGAATGAATGTAAAGAGAGAGCGAGATAGAGAGAGAGAGAGAGAGAGATGGCATCTATGGCTTAGGGCTAGTTCTTTCCTATTGCGAAAATGTCTTTGTTTAGCTTTATAGGGCCTTGGAGAGTGAGCCTCAGTGCTACTTGCTGCCACTTAGCATTTCACTCCTATTTCTTTGTGGCTGGTGTGGGAGAAAGCTTTGCTTTTCATCACTTGCACTTTGCCACCCATCTCCTTAGCTTTTCTTGCACTTTGCCATCCATCTTTATTCTCACTTTCACCCATTTCTTTGAAATCAAAGGTCCCACTGTCACAAACAAAAGCTTTGCCCCAAACACTGATCCCATCCTTTTTATCTGCATGCAAGCTCATTTCTTCTTCTTCCTCATCTTCCAAGAGAAGGGATCTCTCCCTCTCTCTCTCTTCCTCTCTCCCAAGTACACATGGGCTCCTCCATTTATAACTCCATCCTCTCTCTGCCGTCTTCTTCTGGGTGTCATTATAAAGCCGGGTGCAACAACAGTACTTCTTCGTATTATTCTTCCTCGCTCTTTTACCTTATCACTATGTACATATTCTTCCTCCTCTGAACCCCAGCAGTTTCACTACTATTTGCCGGCACTGTGCCTTCACAGCCTGTAACATGGCCAACCCTCACTCTGTCTTCATGCACTGCCGCAGAAGTTAACATTCTACAGTGAGCAATAACCTTCCTTCCACCGCACCATATTAATAATTGTGTCTCACCCACTGTACATTTTCTACTGCAACATCAGATGGGCTTGTGCGGAATAAGCCATTGATTTAACACTCCAACTCCACGGCCCCCACCCCCCCGGTCTTTAACATCTTGTTGGTACTTTTTCATACCATATTTCTTTCTCCTCATCACCTCTAAACCTCCACAATCATTTATAATTGTTTTTTAATATACATTCTTGTGACAACAGTACTAATTTACTGATCTTACTATAACTTTTTTCTTTAATTTTTATTAGTACAATTTTTCTATATGCAACATTTAATTCTCTCGATAAAAATAACAATAATAATAAGGATGCGGTTTGTTATCATTTTCGTATAAAATTATTATGGGCATGAGCTTATTTTCTCCCGGGGGTCAACTTTTTTGTTAAATAATTTGGGTTTTATTTTATTGAAGAGAGAGATGAGTGGATCAAGAATTGAAGAACATGAAGTTGCATGATTAACGTGATGGACTCACTGGAAGAAAACTTTTGTTGAACTGCCTGTGTTTGCGTCAACTGTCAATTACAACTTACATCCTGCGAGAAGCTCATGACATAATGGGAAACTATATGCTGTTACTCATCTCCACCCTTGTGTCCTGCACCCGCTCTACATATCCTGAAGCTTTCATCGTCAGCCAACCATTAAGAACCAAAAAAGGACCATGCTTTAAACCTACATGCCCCTACAATATTTCTATCTTTTTCTTCTTCACAGTAAGTTTCTTCTTTGCATAGAGGGCTTATGGATGTTCTTAAGACAGCAATTAACCCACATAAATATTCTTATAATCTTTTCAAGTATTGCATTTTCAACATATTTAATGACATATTATGTGGTTTTTTTTATACGTATGGAAGAAAAATGGTTGTATCGACTGCTTTCCAGAAATGGAAAAGCACACTGGCCAACAAGAACAAGAAGCTGGAGATGATGAATATGTGGTAGGTGTGAAGAAATGAGAGAAATCGTCTTTGTGGGGTATGAGTCATTTTCTTAACCAATTAAACGTGTCACGCATCATAATAAAATAACACTTTTAAGATATGGTTTTTGTATGGTTGTGATTATGATGACGAGTTTAATGGTGAGGGAGAGGAGGGGTATGCCTACTGCTTCAAACGAGAAAAATGCTCTTGCTTTGGTCACTGCTTTTGGCTCCATTTGGGTCTCCACACCTTCCACCACCCCCTCTCATCATTACATCTTTAGGCTTTAGTGAGTAGGCAGTTTTAGTCTATGTATGTTGTTAGTTCTATTCTGCAGACAGTACTCTTGCAACCTTGTCCCTGTCCACTATTACAGGTGTCTCTCATGGAAGATTGTTGTATGTTGGGGTGGACTAGTGGACATTTCTAAGCCCCTCTTTGAGACCATTTGGTCAACTAAGTGACTGATTGAGAACTAAATCAATTGTGTAGGCAGTTTTACTCTATGTATGCTGTTAGTTCTATTCTGCAGATGTCTCTGTCCCCAATTACAGGTGTCTCTCATGGAAAGATTGTAGTATGTTGGGGTAGACTAGTGGACATTTCTAAGCCCTTCTTTGAGACTATTTGGTCAACTAAGTGACTGATTAAGAACTAAATCAATATGATTTTGACATAACTATCCCATTAAGCAGGACTCACGACTCGAATAATGTTGCAGTCCTTTTTAGGAGGTGTTGTAGTATGAAAGGTTCAATAGGCATTGGACAGATAAAGGATAGAACATTGAATATGATAAAGATGGGAGGAAATTTTGCTCCCTTGGCGCTTCTAATTTGGCATGAATTCAATGTCGAACAACCCCCTTGAAGATGCCATATCAACTACCACTGCCATAGTACCACAGTATTCAACTATGTAACAATTAACAAGCCAAAAACATCTACTATGCTTCCTACATTGTTACAGTGGATCATGCCGACAATTGAACGTTTATCCCATCATCCATGTATGCGATCTGCTCTATATACGACATTTTTAAAGACATCTTGGACGACCCAGTTTAGAGGAACGTTTTAAAAAGCAGCCATCAATATGTAATCAGTCAGTTTGAACACATGCTAGAGGGGACAGGACAGCAATCACTTAAAAGATTGACATGAAGCATCTTATCCTTTCCAAAGATATGGAAATAAATCATATTTCATCCTCAAATTATGGCACAGAAAAGGTTATGAATCGAAAAGACGATGCATACACTGGTATAATATAAAGCACATAGCATGCAATATAAGAAGACAACAGAAGAACAAGTTGACTTCTTACTGCTCCATTTAACTATCTTGACCAAATCCTTTTCTTGGTATCCCTCTCTTTGATTCCTTGAACCTGATCTCTACTGGTCTTGCTGTGAGTGAGAGACGGTCGTCTATTAGCAGCACCGACTGGCTTCACTGTCTTCGTCAACCTTGCAAATGGTTTGGGTGGGTCAGATTGCCTAGTCCTATTATCATTTGAAGAATTTGATACAATTGTATTGTTTTCCATTTCGGTACTTCTGAATTCTCGTCTCTTTCTTTTGTCACTGAGAGAGTCAGTTCCTCTAAGGAAAGTAGAACCCTGACTCATTGGGCGGTTCATTGTGTTTGAATTCCTTAGAATGTTAGGCTCAACGTCACTCATGAATTCATCTCTTACACGTGGTTTTACTTCAACAGGAGTGGCCCTTGACACACTGGCACAATCTTGATATGTCAAACATTCTGCCTGTTGTTCTTGTTCTCTCAACTTTTCTTCAAGCTCCTTAATCTGTCATGAAAGATGTTATACTGAAATTAGGGAAAGAAAAATGTCATGAAAACTTCTAGCAGTCTACGACAACAAACAATATTTAGGATGGGAGGATATGCAATAATCCAGGAATCTTTCGATAATAAATTCAAATCCTGCGGATGTTCAAGAAATTATTGAGAGAATTTGTGTAGTTGTGAAGTCAGCTGTCAAACAAACTCTAAGCATTGACACCAGCTAACAGGTATGCTTTCATCACTATTTCAAATTTTTTTTTCGGATGATCTCTAGGTGTATTTGAAGCTTAGAATATCTAAATTAGTTAAGAAAAAAAATATCACCTTTAGGTGAAGCAAGGCAGCCACCTCTGAGCTCTCTTCCTGCTCTCTCAGTTTTCTCTCCAGTTCATTGACCTGGAAACAAATAACAAATATGGTGAAATTTTGCTTCTCATTTAATTGTTTAATGACCACTTAGTCATCACAAGTTCAATATTTTCTTAAATGTGACCTTTTGCTGAAGTGAGGAGGCGGCTTCTGAGCTCTGTTCCTGGTCTTTCAGTTTTCTGTCCAGCTCCTTGATCTGGAAACAAACAACAAATTCTATTAAAGTTTTTGCTTCTCATATTCTCACATTAACCCATCACTATTCTTTCACAATTCGACAACCTTCTGTTGGAGGATAAAGGAATGAGACTCAGACTCTTTCACTTGTTCTTTCAATTTGCTTTCAAGATCTTTTACCTGCTCAGCAAGTGGAATTAATTAATCTCTCAAGCTCATCTATTGTCAAAATTAAATTTTTGAAGAAACTGGTAAGTTTCAGTAGAGGACACAGCTATATTTTTTAATCAGACCCATTTCCTGCTGCATCTAGCTTCCTCAGCATATGATCGTTCATACATGTGTGACAAGCGAAATATCTCCAACCCCCCACCCCCCTCCCAAAAAAAAAATATCCAGCTTTCTCAGCATATGAATGTTCATACATATGTGATAGTTAAAAAAAATCCCCAACCTCCAAACAGCCCCACATAAAAATAACCTTTCTTGGGGTCAGAGATGTCAGAGTCTGTAGCAGAAATCACCCAAAAGAATTATATTAGTAGATTCCTGCTCTCTAAATGTGAAAAAGCAAAACCTTGTGTTGAAGACTGGAGCAAACTTCCTCTCTCCCCTTCAATCTTTCCGAGAGTTGTGAGATTTGCTTCTCTGACTGGCCATGTAATGATGTCTTCAACTCAAGCTGGCCTTCAAGTTCTTTGATCTTTTCCTGTTGGGTTTTATAAATCTGATCTTTGCCTCTTGCCTTGCCTTCCAAATGTTGTAGGCTCTCTTCTAGTTTCCTCAATGATTCGTCTTTGGATCTAGATTCTTGCCTTGCTTTATCAAGCTTCAGGTAATTCATGAAAAAAATCACAAAACTTAGTACCTTACAACAAAAGATTTAGTACTTTACACTTCCCAATTGGTCATCATCAAACTTACCATTGTTTTCATCTTTTGAAGTTCACCTGTATCAATCTGCCGCTTTGCAGGACCCAACTCAACCCCTCGAACCCGAGATGCAAAGTTCAATGAACTCAAAGTCTCTCCCAGGTCATGCTCTGAAGGGCTAATTTGCACGAACATTAAAGTTTTGGAGTCACCCCCTGCAACAAATGAATCAAGGTTTTAAAGAAAAGATAATTGACACTTGCACTGTTAATATCTGCACTGAAGGCAAAAATTTGTCCATTGCAAAATCTAGGACCAATCTGAACTATTTGTCAGGCTTGAATCTTTTTACCCACAAGACACACGCACAAAGCACAAAGCTTCGCTGATTGATATTGTACCTAATGAATCTTGAAGTAGATGTGTCAGCTTGGAGTTCCTGAAATCCAAAAACAAAATGCGGAAATAAATCAAAATATGAAAATTGATGCAGGAGTAATCTGAAGGCAAGAAATATCGAAAATTAGACCTATATGGAACATGACTGCTTTTAGTTGCTAAAGCAGATATGACATCTCCAAGAGCTGAAAGTGATCTATTGATGTTTTGAGCTTCCTTGAGCCGCTCCCCTTGCACATCGGTCTTTGCAAGCCTTTCACTGCCAGCCAAATCCACAAGCCAAAGCTTGCTCTTTGTACAGTCGCCATTCATCAAGTTTTTTGCTTTCACCATTATACAAAGCATGCTGAACAAAATTGGTGAAATTTTATTCACAACTTATCAAAATATGATGAATAAGGAAACAGAAAAGAGAAAGCTTTTGGGAAGTTGAATACCAGTGTGATCGGCTGCTGTGCTCATTCACGTTATTGGATCCAACTGCCCTAGCATTGCTTCCAGCCTGCAGGACTTTCCAGACTTCTTTAATGTTCTCCACTTTGGCCTCCACAATCCCCGGGACATGATGAAAACCTTCAGAAGATTGCTTTATCTCCAACCTAGCATCATCCAGGATAAAAAATCAATAGGCTACTCACATTCATCAATTTTTTTCAGCCCAGCCCACTTCCCTTCTAACCTACTGAGTTTTTGCTGTGAACTCCAGTATGTTTTCAAAGGTTTGCTGGCTAGGTTGGGATTCTTAAAATAATCAATGAAGCACAATTTTACTTTTTTGATGCTGGCGAGGTAGCCAGCAAGTCCCTAATCTGCTCATTGTAGACTTCAAGCACACTAACAGACAAGCTATAAGTGAAAGTATCACTCCTTTCCTCAGCAACTTTGAACAACTCCTCAAGAGTCCTATAGTTGACTCCCCTGTTCTGCTGAGTACCCTCCATCGTAAATGTCTTTCCTGTGCCTGTTTGCCCATATGCAAATATACAGACATTGTATCCATCTAACACTGAAATCACCATTGGTGAAGCATCCGCAAACACATCAACTGTTAAGACAAGAAAATTCTCACTTAAATGCAAAGTTCACAAAGTTAAAATAGCAAGACTGTGTCCACCAATTAGTAGTAATATATGCACACCCTGGTCATCTTTTGGTGTGTAAACGCGGTCAAATTTGAAGTTCTTTCTGGTGGAACCACCAGTCAGAATCCCAAGATCCCCATCCTTAGCACCATCCAAGTCTACAACTGTTGCAGACCCAGCTGATAGCTCCTCCTTTCTGAATGGACGGCACCGGCAAAAGACCCTGATATTACCTGAAATCAAATGAATGTTTCTTTATTAAGAATAAATAACACAGATCTCTGAATGAGAAATGTGTCACTGAATCATAGAGCACAAAAACAAAACATGCCTTTTGCCTCTTGGACTTGGTTATACAGCTTCTTTCTCTTTGTTTGTTCTTCAATGTACTTCATTTTGAAATCCTCACACTGTGCAACTGCCCGTAATTCCATTCAGATGAATCATGCATAAATCCCAAGACTAGTAACAGAATGAAGTGTTGCTCAAAGTTACCTAATGCCTGAACAGCAACAACCATTTGATTCAACTCAGGAATGGAATCAGCACACTCATGTGCTTCACGAGAAAGCTGAGAATGCTCTTGTTTCATCATCTGCATAAAAGATGAACAGTGTATAAAAAGAGAACTAGTTGAGAACATGAAAGGGAAACTTATAACTCTGCACTAGAAAACCATGGTTACCTTTATTTTATCATCCAAGTCATTAAGTGCAGCAACCCAGACCTTCTTATCATGCTCATACTTACTGGAAATATGCCTCAGCTTTTCAGCTTGCTTCTCCACAGTTTGATCTAAAAGGAGAAAATAACAGAATCAGAAAGATTACAGTTCTAGAGCAGGAAAAATCCAAGATAATCACCAGTAACCGGCAGAACTTACATATGCCAGTTGCATTTAGGTGAATGCTTGGCAGACATTATAGATAATGTTTAACCACCAACCTCATGGACTTCCTCTCATGAATCAAGAAATCTATGGTCATTGATCAGGTCAACTTCAACTTTACCCTAGAATTTCTCACCTTTTTTTCCAAATATAAGATTAAGGGACAATTTACATTCTGAAGGTTGAATTCTGACTGAGAAAACAGTTACAAAGCATAAGAGATAGTTGTAGTGTTTTTGCGAGATCTATAAAGAAAATCCTTCAATCACGGATTCTCTTTCCATTTGGATTAAACATAACAAAATTTTCTTTTTAAAAAACCAAAATCTCAGTGAACTGAATCAGATCTCATCTTACCTAGAGAGTATGTCTGGAACAACTTATTGTCAAGTTCCATCCTGACCTTCTCAAGTTGCTCATTTGCTGCTGTCAAAGACATCCAAGCCTCATAGCACTCATCTGTCTTGCGCTGGCACTGCATAGTGAGTTCTTCTATCTTTTTCTCATATTTAACTGTAAATTTTGTTTGCTTAAGTTTCTTCTGCAAACATCCATATAAGATGATGTAAGAAACAATTTAGAAGCTTCAAAGTTTTTTTTTTTTTTTCATCTTAATGGCAACATACCTGAACCGGAGAAACTTCTATCTCAGCCGAACAGTGGTTACATATGAGATATTCAGGTGAAGCTGGAGGAACTGTTTTGGAGTTGCAAGATAGGTGAATAAAAATTTTGTTTCTTGGAAGATATTCTAGCTCATGATGTTGAATTTCAGGGAAGGGATAGGACTAAAATACCTGACAACATTGGTGCTTTCCTTATGCAAATCCCACTGACCATGGGGCTTCCATTGACCCCTTCGAACCTTATAACGATTAAGCCATCCTCCTTGACAGGGACCCTCAAGTCAACTAACTGTACTGGTTTATTGGCTCCAACAATGGAGAAGATATCAAAGTCTGACAAGACCTGCCATTTTAACCAACAAGAAGAAGAGTTCAATCAACTAACATAGAATTTCGATAGTAGAGAAGAATCACAGCAAGGATTTTCTTCTAATTCACTTGCCTTCTCTTCCTGCACGAATACATTGAATACTCGCATCCCTTTAGGTCCATCTGTGTTTATGATCTCTACAAAATGAAGGTCAACAAAATAGTCGCCTGGATGAAGATTTTCAAACCGATAAGAAAAGTTCCCCAATCGTGCAGACTGATAAATGAATGGACAGTCACCACCCTCAGTTATGCACTCTTCAGTTCGTAAAACATCCCCTCCTTGGAAAAAGGTGTCAGCTAAAAATTTCATATTGGAATCCGCTTCTCTTGAAGTCTCATCTCCAGCATTTACAAATATGACAACTTCCTCTGGTTCAAGAAACCAATATAATCGAGTAAATATTTCGACCCCCAATTAACCAAGAAGGCTTAAACTCTCAGCATCTGTGTTTAGCTGCTTTGGAAAATGAAGAAAATGAACAAAGATTTCAAATCCCATGTTCTTTTTTTGTTTGGTCTCGAAATTATGAGATGCTAACTTCAGCAAGCTGTATTAGGCATAGTTACATGGAGGTTTCAGTTTTCAAGATGTCCCAATAGTAGTCTAAGATTCACAATTTTATTTTATTTTCTTCTCTTTCTCTGTCGTTTTTTTTTCAGCATTCAGACAAGCATAGATAAGAACGAAGATGCATCACATATGAATAAAAGCAAACCCTAATCGACTAGGCTCTTCAACCTAATTAAGCTCTTTACTCAAATAATTTCATCTACGTCAACAGCATGACAAGGAAGAACCATAATCGACATATATGTTTATGGCTATAACTAATCTAATAGGATTTTGATACCAAGATCTCGAAAAAAATAACCTACGTTCCTGATCGATTACTGAGAAGACGCGAAAAGGGAATGTGAAGTCTTATCCTCACAACCATTTTTGTTTCTTAAAATTGAAAATGGGGGGCGCGGGTAGTGGAACCAAACAGTGAGAAATTTTGGTACTCCAAATTTTTATTTCTTTTCCTCTATCAGATTTTCTCAGCAACCAAACAGAACATAGGCCGGTTTGAAGTAAAATATAAACATAAGACCAAAAAAAAAAAAAAAAAACTAACCCGCGCAATCCGATCTCTTAAATCCAGTTGGAATTAGTCTTGAACCCGAGTCGCAAATCATAAAATCAACCAAAGATTCACCGTCTTCATCCATATGGGAATCTTTATTTTCTTGATTCAAGAGTCCGTCCTTCTCCCAGTCAAAACCCCTTGAAACCGAGGGATTTGAAAATAGAGTTTCTGGATCTTGGTGAAAAGTGTTGAATTGAATCTCCTCCATTGAAGTGAGAGTGCTGGATGCTGGAAAAAAATGGGGGGAAAAAAATCTTGAAATGCAGTAGAAACGGTCGGAGCTCTTTTGCAGCACAGTGTGTTTGGTGTTTGTGGGTTTGGATGTGGTGAATAGGAAAGAAATTTTTACTTCCTTTTACTCCCAACAAACGGAAAAACATTCAAATTTGAATCCTAAATGTGACCGTTGGAGGTAATGGACCGTTCAAAGTGCCCTTTCCAAGTTTTCTGTTACATTCCCTAATTCTTGTCCAGGCTAAACTCGATCAGGAAGACTTCATGGTATCATAAGGTTGACAAAAGGCCTGTCCGATATGACACGTGTCACGCTCAAGGCACGTGACCAAATTAGGTTCGTACCCAATACGCATAGACATTTGTTAAAAAGTGTGATTCACCGTCATTTTTAGAAAACGTTAAAAATTTTAAAGTGTTAAAAATATTAAAAATATTTTCTAAAATTATTGTTATACACCTTAAAGATATTAATTTTTACTTTAATATCATTCTTTGTATCACTCCTCGTAGATATAAATTTTATCATTTATTTTTAATAAAAAAGTTTAAAATGATTGGTTAAGTCTATTAATTTTAAACTAAAATAAGATTATTAGTCATTGCCTCATAAATTCCTATCATCATTTTAGAAATTTCTTAATTCCAATTTTAACCATTGGTCATGGTTCAAAAGTTACAAGGCCCCTTACCCTCTAATCCCATGCTATTTTTCAAACTCAACATTGAATTAAATACCTATCATATGAATATTATGATTGTCATAATATATTTACTTATAAAAAAATAAAAATATTTAAAAGGATAATTTTAGATGACTCTCATCACAATTTGGTTAAATATTTAACCCTCGTAAGTTTGAATTTTTATCAAATATTTTTATTATTTTACTTTAAATGAGAGGGAATGTGAATGAAGACAACAAATAAAAAAATAAATAGAAGAAATATTTGATGAAATTTTAAATTAATAGACACTACGCACATAAAATGTGAATAAAATTGATTTAGTTATATTATATATAAAAAACTAAAGTGTTTATTGACATTTTTTTAATAAATGGCCTTACCATTTAAGTGATTGATTTTTATCATTGTTTTATTTAATTAATTCAATATTGGATACAAATGATTTAGATAATACTTTTCTTAAAAAAACCAAAAAACAAATATCATACAAGTTAAATTTGGATAAACATTATTTTCTTTCACTCTTATTGCTAAAATTTGTCACTATAAATAAAACGGCTTGATTTAGAGAGATGATTTCATTAAGATAACATAAAACCATAAAAGTATGAGTAAAAAATTTAAGTCATTTTTATTCTTGTAATTTAGTTATTTTACAAATACTTTTTTTGTAAGGCTTATCAAGTATCTATAAAACATGTCATGCAAACAATTTTGAAAATAAGAAAATGAAAAAGTTTCTTTAACATATTTTACAAAGTCAAATATAGGTAAATGATCTAAAACATCGTCTTGTTTTTATAACAACTTGTACTTAATCATGTAGATATTATCTGTTCCAGACCTAAATGGTTGCTCACGGCTTAAAAGCGCATCTACTTCATTAAGAAAAACTCATATTTATATAGTGTCAAAAATTTTCCCCCTATCTGATATGGGATGTCACAAACATCCTCTTATGCAAATACAACGAGAACATTGCGTACCACGGAATTACGAGGTCAAACAGACAAACACTTTATATGAGGCCAAACAAACCCCCACATTGAGGTCAAAAATTGGCTCTAATATCATTTTGTAATGACTCACACCCAATCGTGTAAATGTTGTCTACTCTAAGTCCAAATAGACTCTCATGTCTTTAAAACACGTCTACAAGGTTAGGAGTTTGTACATATATAACATTAAGAATTTTATCCCCTATCTAATGTGGGATATCACAAAAAAAGTTGTACCATTTCTCGATTTATGTGTGTCATCCTTGCACATGAGTCATGATAATCTTATATGTAACGAGACACATCAAACCGTGTAGATATTGTTCACTTTGAGCTCATATAGACTCTCGCAACTTTAAAACGCATCTATAAAGTTAAAAAAGATTCATACTTATATAGTGTGAGAAACTTTCTCCCTTATTTATTATGAGATATCACAAGCACCCCCCCCCCCCCCCCCCAAAACACAACATCCTTATTGTGTCTCATATGATTATGAGATCAAATAAACAAACACCTCTCACGAGGTCAAATAGACAAACCCCCACACTAAGGTTAAGGGTCGGTTATGATACCATTTGTAACAATCTATACCCAACTATATAAATATTGTCCGTTTTAGCCCCAGTGGCACCTTCACGACTTTGTAGACATTTTTTAAAGTCGTTAAGGCCCCTTTGGACCCGAAATGGACATTATCCATACCGTTGGATGCGGGTCATTACAGAGAAGATTAGCATGGTCCCTGCACAAGGATGACACGCACAAATCAAGAAATGGTCCAAATTTTTTGTGTGATATCCCACATCATATATGAGAAAAAATTTCTAATGCT
This sequence comes from Vitis riparia, assembly GCF_004353265.1. Classification (NCBI taxonomy): domain Eukaryota; kingdom Viridiplantae; phylum Streptophyta; class Magnoliopsida; order Vitales; family Vitaceae; genus Vitis; species Vitis riparia. The sequence continues at coordinate 6,583,553 of NC_048437.1, forward strand.
ATATATGTATGAGTTTTTTTTAACCTTGTAGATATGCTTTAAAGTCGCGAAAACTTCTTTAGGCCTAGAACAAACAATATTTACACAGTTTGGTGCAAGTTATTACAAAATGGTATCAAAATCGATCCAGCCCCAACCCTAGTGTGGGGGTTTATTTGGCCCCATATGAAGTGTTTGTCTGTTTGGTCTCATAATCTCATGGGATACAACGAGGACATTATGTTTACATGGTGGAAATTTGTGATATCTCACATCAAAGATAAGGGAAAGTTCCTAATACCATATTCTGAAACCAAGGTTTAGTTAATCTTGATTTTGATGATAACAAAATAAGGTTTAGAAGTAATGATTATATTTCAAGTGTGATTAGGCAAGACGATTTATAAAGTAGCAATCACAAAGACAAATCAACCCAATGAGAAATTATGAAGAAGAAGACCACCTCAAAGAGAAGTGTTTTTCAAGACCCAAGTTTCATAAGATCTCTTTGTAAGGTTGTTGGTGCACTAGGATTTTCATGCATTACATTATTTACTTATACACCAAAATCATCCAAGAGTTATTTTGTTTTAAATGTCTTAAGAATTGGATGACTTAATGTTTTCAACTAAAACATTGTGTTAAATGTTTTTCAAACTTGTTTTAAAAGATTTTAAGTTGAAAAAGTTGGTTGTTGAGCAAAAAAATGGCTCAATCGGTTCAACCGGTTGAGAAACTGGTCGACCGGTTGTGCTTACCCGGTCGAAGATCGGTCGAGGGATGCCAAAAAGTTTTTCTCTCTCCCAGTGGCCTTCTCTTCCCGGTCGAGGTCCGATTGAGGCCTAACGGTCACCTGCCAAACATTAAATGCTAACGGCTAGTCAACCGGTTGACCCCTAACTCGACCGGTCAAACCCCCTTGACTTTTCTCTTCTATAAAAAGGTTATAATTTTCATTGTTTAAAAAGCTCAACCTTCCCAAACCTTTCTTGAATATATTTGAGCATTTGAAGAGTGTTTTTTAGTGCACCATTGTTCTAAAACTTGCATATCTTTAGTGCACATTTCAATCCTAGTTTTCTTGTATGATTTGAGCTTAAAGTTTTTGTACTAGGATTTTGTGAGATCATTTATTTGTAAATCTTTAAGAGGAAGTTTCTCAAGTGTGGGGTATCACTTGAGGGATTGTTCAAAAGTGGGATATCTCTTGATAAGTGTAAAGGGTGCTTGGAGCCAAAAGTCCAAGATGGTGAATTGGAATCATAATCCAATTGTATTGCTTGAAGGCTTGGTTTGGAAGCCTTAAATTAGTGGAACCTCAAGTTTGGGATTGAAGCTACAAGATAGTGGATGTAGGTCGGGTTGCGTCGAACCACTATAAAATCTTGTGTTTGCATTCTCTTTTCCATACTCTTTTAATTTATATGCAATTGTTTTTATATTGCTTATTATATACTTGCATATAATTGTCTCTTACTTTCACATAGTTTAAATTTGCAAAAAGAGACCATCACTCTATTCACCCTCCCTCTAGGGTGATTACCATAAGTTGAATTAGCCTAATTTTTCTAACACATATAAATATGAGTCCCTCTTGATCAAGTTGACACATTTTAAAGCCATAAGAACCCTTTGGGTACATAGTGGACAATATCTACACGATCGGATGCGGATCATTACAAAAACAAAATGAGGTTTTAAAAATCTTAATTTGTAATAAATAAGAGGAAAATATTATTTTTATAATTGGATATTATATGTCATCATCATAACTTATATCTCACAAAATCACTTTCTTTCACCATTTCATATATTTTTTTACATAATACATTATTATCATCTTTCTATTTATTTATACCCCACTTCAAGGTTTCTAATTTTTATATTGGTTATTGTACCATAAAAGGATATTTGAGTACAATCAATGACTACTAATAAGGCATCACATTTGAAAAATAATATTCAAAACATCAAGTTAAAAACTTGTAATACAATTACTAATTAAACTAATAGTCGGAGTGTTCTACTCAAGGTTGATCCATCAAATCTATGAATAATGGTTTAACAAAACAAAATAAACAATGATTTATTTTCTCAACTTATAAAAACTTCTTGATGTTTATAATAATGTCATTTATGAAAAGTCTTATTTGATAATTTTTACATAAATCAAGAATATAATTGCTATATCATTCAAGTATGATTTGACCATGAATGTATCTATTTATCAATAGTATAACAATATTCATAAAATTACACATATAAATTAATTGTTTCAATATTTCCATTTAGATAAAACTTATCTAACAAAATCATCAAATAGACCATGAAATGTCAACTTTTTGAATAAATATGTATTATGTAATTTGTTTTCAAATAATAAATTAAGATGTTGAAGGGCACACCTATTTTATCACCAATTCATTTTAGGAAAAATAAAACATAAAAAAAATTATATTAGTCACGTAAATATATGTTATTGTCAATGTTAATATGTAACATTTGCAAAAATATGATCTTCAAAATTAGATTAAATAAAACTTAATTTTTCAATAAAAATTATGTAGTTTTTTAAGCATTGGAAGAAAAATGCAAGGTGCAAAAATATATGTTTTTATTTTATTAAAAAGGTTAATGAATTTAAAAAAAACAATACAAATTATAAGTTCTAACTACAAATTATATAATTTTTATTAATATATATGTTTTTATTTTATTAAAATTCATATTGTAAAGAAAATTTTAAAAACAATACAAATTATAAGTTCTAACTACAAATTATATAATTTTTTGTAAAATTGATTGTATTATATCATTTTGATAATGTAACTAGTATCATTTTGATTTTATTGTACCATTTTATTTTAATTTATTATAATTGTTAACAAATAATGTGACGATAAGTTATCTTTTCAATTGCTAATAGGTTTTTTTTTTCGAGACCACAACTTCGTTTTTGTCACTTGCTTGCTAATTTTAAATCTATTAGTTGATTTTTAAATTTTCTAAATACCACACATCCTACTAATGATCTTTTCTTTTAATTGAAACAATCATTTATACGACCTAATAACTTTTCGTATATATGTAATTTTTATAACAGAAACAATAATAAATTTAACTCATACGAGAAAGTTAAACAAATAGTTAATGATCATTATAATGATATTGCTTCTAACTCGTTAAATACACTACTTTCCATTTAAAAACATGCATTTAATAAAAATAAGAATTTAAATTATTAATTAAAAAATTTGTTAAATAATATTTATTTTGATAAACAATATTTAAAGAATATATATATATATTGTCACCTGTGCTATTTTAGTTTTTGCTTATAAAGAAGGCATAGAAATCTAGATAACATTTTTAATAAATATTAACTATTTTTTTTTATTAAATAGCATTTATTTTATTAAAAAAGTTTAATGAATTTTTAATCATATTTGGTATTTCAATTATAATTTATAAAAAAGCATCACTCTCAATAACCTTTTTTTTTTTTTTAATAAATATTAATTAATTTTTTTTCTTTAAATAATATTTATTTTATTTAACAATTTAATAAATTTATATTCACATGCAATAAGGGTGTTATTTCACTACTATCTTCAAAATTATTTTGTTTCTTAATATTAAACTTTTCAAAAACTTAAATATTTTTTATTTTTAAATAAGATTTCAAAATTTAATTGTTAATTTATTTTTATATATATTAACTATAATGTTTTATATTTGTTTAATATTTTTTATATCATATTATTTATTTATTTTCATCAAATTAATCTTATATTTGTAATAAATTTATATGTTTTTTACTTTCATGATTGTTTTGAGTCACGTGTCTCTGTAGTAGTTGCTATATATATGTTTTTATTTTATTAAAAAGATTAATGAATTTTAAATTACGATTGCTATTTTAATGTTAACTTAATAAAAGAAGTACTCTCACTAATGACATTGCTATCTACTTGTAAATACTTTTCAAACCAATGCCAGGTTGGCAGCATGGTACGTGGATTATCTTCAGACACGTGGCTAAGTGGCAACAGCCCCCATAAATGCGCAGCAGGTAATTCCCCCCTCCCTTTAGTCAAATAAAACTAAGAGCATAGCCCACTCTCTCATGGCGCGTGAACCAGTCTCTACCCCATGCTAACTTTGTTTCTATTTCCACGCGCTCATGAATCACGTGATGGAGCCCCCTATTTCTGAAAGTCTCAACAGTGTCTTTTGAAGCCGCAAGGGGCGTCCTGTTTATCAATCCAAGGGGGCGTCCCGATCCTTTTCCACTCATCACCGGACCTTCAAATTTTCCCCCACTTTCTCCCCTTTTCCCTCCCTTTTCTCTCTCTCTTTCCAACCATCACCGATCAGGATTTACTTCTCCCACCGACCAAAGAAATTAATTTATTGTGATCGAAGGTGTGTTTCCGAGTTTCAGACATTTTTCAAAGGCTGTATTTATGGTATTTATGCATATTTCTTATTTAAGCACTATTGATCTGTTCAATTTTTCGTTGGTGTGTTTTGTAAAATATATATTCTTTCCCTAAATTCTGATTCTCGTTAATTGCATTGTGATTTACCCTAAAATAAAATCAAGCACAAGAAAACCGTTTCCCTTGTTTTTGTTTTTTAGGTCGTGGTTGCTGTGACAAAAACTCAAGTCTCTTTGCTGCTCAGTGGCTTTTCAATCAGGTAAGCCTTAATTTCTTTCACTTGGTGAGGTGTGGAATATGAGTCGAATCACTGAACGGTTACTTCTTTTGTTGTTGTTTGCAAAGAGAGTGATCGCTTACAACCCGTTTGGTAGTGTTTTTAAAGAACACTTTTAACCTAAATAGTGTTTTTGAAGAAAAATCAGGGGTCTTGGCAGAATTTAAGAAACACTTTTAAAAATCTGGTAGTTTTTAAAAACACTGCCGAACGGGTTGTTAGTCTATCATGTGTAAATAAACAATGGAATCAGTGCTATTTCCAGTTCAGTTTTTTATTGCTGTGTTCCAATAATTTGGCATTGGCTTAGGACGGAAACAAATGAATTAAGATTGGCATCATATGCTTTTATGTAAAAACTGAAGATTAGCTTCATATCTTCTTTCTGGAGGATGCTTTGTATGCAAAAACTAAGATCAGCTTCTTATGTTCTTTCATCGGATCACTCATGTATCTAAAACTAGCTCTTATTTCCATTTGTAGTCTGTTTGCAAATTTTGAGAGCCAAGAGCTGAAACATATCTATCAGTTAAGAGGAGGAATGTATTTTAGGCTGCCCTTGCTATTGGAATTGGAAATTCCAATTCCATGGACTTCATAATTCTTGCTTGAACTGTAAAATTGTTCTGTGGGATTGGGGTTTGTGGGGTTTAAGCTCAAGTCCTGGCACAATGGTACTTAAAACAGCCCTATAGTGGAAATGGAACTGGAACTGGAACTGACACCAATTATTCTCACTTACAGGAACCCATTCCTTGTAATGGAGTGCAGCTGTTGAAAATCAGTGCAATATATGTATCACAAGTAACCATTATCATTTGAGTTTTGTCTCTTGTGATATTTGAATTTTGAAACATCTTATTGGTGCATGATTTTTTTTTTTTGGGTAAATCTGAGGAGAATTTTGATTTTCTCTTGATTTTATCAACTCAAAAGGCATGAGAAAGGCAAAAACTTTTATAGATGAATGTATCAATTCCAATCCAAATATGCTGTATTGGATGATATACATGCATAATGATGCATGTGAGGTATCAATTCTGATAGAAAGATGGATATTTTTACTGGTGTATGAGTATTGGTGTTTTAGTTTTTTAGTGTTTTAATTATTCTCAACAAAAATTAGTTTTGGGAGAAGAATTGGATCAGTGTTTGGGTAATGGATTTGAGATTTTGTGTAGTGTGTTATATTTTCTAACTAACCTCCATCTATTTTTAGGTTTACTAATTTAATCCTTCCTCGCCCTATGAGGTTTTAATTTAAAATGTCAAGTTTCATCATGACAGGAACATTTTTGGTATCACTTTACCTTTTCCATTGCCCTTAGAAAAGTCCCACTGTGTGTGTAACACAACCTACATGCGTGCTTGGGCACATAGATGTGCAAACAGACACACACACACACGCAGTGCATTCTCCCTTTACTTCTTGCTCCATCTCTCTCCAATGCATACTGCCTCAATTCTCTTCCTTTTTCATATTATTTTTCATCTATCAGTAATGCAGTTAGGGTTTTCTTTAATGATAGGTTTTATCAGTTGGTTTTTTTTTTTTTTTTTTTTGAATCTATCTATAACAAAATGTTAAATCTTTGGGTAGTGGACTTTAAATTTTTTTGTAGTCAGCATAACGAGGTAATTTCTAACCAATTTCATCTGTTTTTTCATTTTCTGATTTGTACTCTCTCACCATGAGGTTTTAATTTAAAAGATAAAGTTAGTTTTCTTTTGGCAATTCGTTATGACGAACATCTTTGGTATCACTTTACCTTTTCCATTATCCTTAGAGAAAAATTCCATTACTGGGTTAAGTGTGTGGTACATGTAGGCACATCTAGACACAAGGTATGTTTGTGCACTGGCATGTATGTGCACAGGTACACAGCGCTATCAGAAATAGGAAACCAATAAGAGCTACCCTATCACACAGCTGAGGGCTCAAAGAGAAGCCCCCAATCCTCTGTCTCCCTCTCCCTCTCTCCCTAAAGCATATTGGCCCAGTTATCTTTTCTTTTATCATAGTATTTTTTTTCAACCAGTAACAGGATTAATGTTTTCTTTTAATGTTAGGTTTCATCAAGTGGTGTGTTTGTGTGTGTGTTTTATTTTTTAATCTTTTTATATAAATTTATCTAAGCATCTCTAATTTGCCTATAAGAAAATGTTAAATTTTTGGGTAATGATCTTTGAGATTTTGTGTAGTTAGAATTAAGAGGTATTTTGTAACCAATCCCATGTATTTTTAGATTTACTAATTTAACCTTGTATAAGGTTTTAAGTTACAATGTAAGGTTAGTCTTCTTTTGGCAATTTATTATAACATGAACATCTTTGGTATCACCTTACCTTTTTCTGACCCTTAGATTATTCCACAACTAGGTTAAGTGTGTGTAGATGCACACACACACACACACACAATGTATGTGTGCGTATAGGCATGCGTATGTGCACACATGTAGATATATGTAGTGCAATAAAAAATAGGAAACCCACAAGCGCTACTCTATTCCACAGCTGAGAGCTCAAAGAAAATACACCAATCCTTTCGCTCCCCTTCTCCTTCTCCCTATCCCACTCTCTTTCTCTTTCCATCTCCTTCTCCCTTTATCTCTCTCTCTCTCTCTCCAACGCATACTACCTTGGTTATCTTTCCTTTATCACATTGTTTATGATTAACCGGTAAGGTGACTAGGGTTTTCTTCTAATTTTGGGTTTCATTTCTTGGTGCCTTGTTTTTTTTTTGGATATGTCTCTAATTGGGCCACAGGAAAATTTTAAATTTGCCTTGATTTTGTATCATCTTATATATTTTCTAATGTTCATTTCTCTACTTGATTTTATGAACATTTTTTTTTTGTATTTCTTCCTTCCTTTTTTCTTAAGACTTTTATGTTTGTCATCAATAGAGGTCCTACTAGAAGTTGTTCACAAATTATGAGTTCATTATATCCACATGTGTGTTCACAAATAATTACATTAGTGTCCAGTACTTCAGTTTAATTTTGTGACTCAGACAGGTTGACTGGCTGGTTCAATGGTGGATCCAGTCTGATCTGGATTTGATAACACTGTCTGCAGACTACCAGTGCAAGCTTTTTATAGAGTTTGCATATAGATTTTATTTCTATTCTTATCTCTTAGTTGGGCTCTCCTGGACAAAATGCTTATTTGCGCTTCATATTTTTCATATAGGTTTTTGCTTTTTACCATTGATAATGGAAATTGAAAGTCAAACAGAGAGTATGGACCAAAGCAATATGCTTCCACCACCACCAGGGACTTTCCAAGATCGTGAAGACCTTATTAAACATGTTCGTGATTTTGGGGCAAACCAAGGATATGTTGTAACCATTAAGAAATCTAGGAAGGACAGAAGAGTTATTCTTGGTTGTGACAGAGGGGGTGTTTATCGTAACAGGCGTAAGATTGAAGAAAGTAAGCGCAAAAGAAAAGCATGTTCACGCCTTATAAATTGTCCTTTTGAAGCCATTGGTAAAAAAGAAGATGATTTGTGGGTACTTACCATAAAAAATGGGGAACACAATCATGAACCTTTCAAGGACATGTCTCAGCATCCATATAGTCGTCGTTTTAGTGAGGATGAGGTCAGACAAATCAAACTAATGACTGATGCTGGTATAAAACCACGCCAAGTGCTTAAGGCTCTCAAAAAAAATAATCCAGAGCTTCAGTCAACTCCGAGGCATTTGTATAATCTCAAAGCCAAGATCCGTCAAGGAAATATATCAGGTTAGATTCCTCTGTGCTTTACCTATGGAGATCAGTTTGAGGACCATACTATCTTGACTTCTTGAATATTGGCAAATAGTGTTTAAAGTAGTTTATAAATTTTTTTGTAACCAAAAAGAGTTTTTGTTTTTTAGAGAAAAGTTTCAAGTCATGGAGACCCAATAGATCTGTTCCTGTAAATACCACAAATCCCTTGGAGTCATCATCAAAGCACAACATTCATCCGGTACTCCTGAATTTGATTTCATATGTGCCCTTTCTCTCTCTCTTTCTCTTTCAACTTCTATGGGCTACAACTCATTTAATTTAAATATAGCTGAAGGTTCCTAATCTTATTGGAGGGAAGTATGTGGATTCACAAGCATGTGCAATAATTGATGTTATAAATCCTGTAAGCACTTAATGCCCCAAAATATTTATCTCCTGATCGAAATATTATAGCAAGTGGTTTTCTAAGTTTTATTCTCCATTTTAGGCCACCCAAGAAGTTGTTTCCGAAGTTCCTTTAACTACTTATGAAGAATTTAAAGCTGCAGTCAGTGCAGCCAAACAAGCTTATCCTTCATGGAGAAATACTCCTGTTACCACTCGTCAACGCATCATGTTCAAGCTCCAAGAGCTCATCCGTAGGGATATTGTATGTATATTTAAAAGTCATTTCTGTTTACTATTGGTTTTGCTCTTCTGAATGTTAATTTGCAGAAGATACTGCTTCTTATTTTCAGGATAAGCTTGCCATGAATATTACTATAGAGCAGGGAAAGACATTGAAGGGTGCTCAAGGTGATGTCCTTCGAGGCTTAGGTTAGTCTTGCACATGCATCTTTTCTGTATTTTTCCCATGATTTTGAAGAGCTTTTTTTAATCTGAACTCAAGTTATCATGATTAAGGCCTCTTGGATTATTGGATTCACATGTAGAGGTTGTTGAACATGCTTGTGGAATGGCTACGTTGCAAATGGGTGAGTTTGTTCCCAATGCGTCTAATGGAATTGATACATACTGCCTTCGAGAACCGCTTGGCGTGTGTGCTGGGATATGTCCCTTTAATTTCCCAGCAATGATTTCCTTGTGGGTATGTTGGCCATACTTATTACTTTTCTGAGGTTATTTATTTTTTACTCAGAAATAGCTGTACTTGAGATGTTTACTGGTGTACTTTTTTGAAACATTTCAAGGTCCTCCCCCAGTGCCTAGAGCATATTTTGCTTAAACTAAGATGCTTATTTGCATCATGCATTTCACAATTTCTCTGGATCAGTAGAAATTTTTAGATAGGCTTCATATGAGTACCCTGAAATATCCTTTTTTATGTCTTTGACTTGTGCAGATGCTGTAAGATTTTCTTATTTAGAATATGTACTCATGAGCAGACATGCTATGTAGTGCACGTTGTATTTTGAGAAATTTTTTGTTTGCGACATCTGGGAAAAAGAATTTCTTCTCAAATTACTTTTATGATATATGCAGATGTTCCCGATTGCAGTTACATGTGGCAATACATTTATTCTAAAGCCATCTGAGAAAAATCCAGGTTATTGCCCTTATACTTTTGGTAAATCCAGTGAAAATTTTAAGAGATATATCTTCTTTTGGACAAATAAAATCATGCTTTTACATGAATCTGTCAACTGGGATGCAACTCATTGTGGGGCTGTATAATCACCAAAGGATGTGAAAGAGCTTGCATGGATTAACTTTTGGTAATATTTCCTTGGCTGCTGATTAGAATGCAATTTTGTTTTTAGGGAAGTTTAAGTCCTAATGATGAAAGCAATTGGTTCAATGCAAAATGAATTTCACTGAGTCCAAGACAGATTACTTTGTTGTATTAGATATTTTTTCAACCAAACTTTTTAGTCACATATTATAACACTGGGTATTATGCTCTTGAGGCTGGCTAATGTGGCAAGGGGATGGAGATGTGGTAAATTCCAAGTTCAAGTCCAACGGGACAGATAAAAGGTTGAATATCCCAAAAAGAAAAGAAAAAAAAAGAAAAAAGAAAAAGAACACTTGTTGCTGATTTCAGTCTGATAACTAGTATTTTTTTTTTGTTCTTATTTTTTAGTGGGTAGTTTGTGTCCAGATGAACCCTTTTTGGTACTTATCTTGAATGGTTTAATCAGTAGTTAAAAGTAATTTCTTTCCTTGTTGACTTGCACATAATAGGCACAAGAATCATACTGTTTTCTGTGAATTATTAAATGGTGCATTATAGAAGTTTATTTACTTGTGGAATGATCTGAAAAGGGTTAAAGAAGACCAAGGAAAAGAAAATCTTTGGCAATCATGCCTAGGGTTCCTAAGCAAGCATCACTTAGGAGAAGACCGTGAGACCTTTCAAAGAAGCTTGATAGCTACTAAAAAATTTCTCAATGAACTCTGTTAATAAAATTTGAAAAACTGAATAAGCTTATATATAATCTCATAGAACACATTCTTCTGATAAAACTAAAACTCTATTTCCTAATAGGAATATAACTCCCTTTCCTAATCAAATTAGAAGCTAAACAAATAGAAATTTGACAAAAAATTGAAAAGAAGAAGGAATTAAATCCTTTCCTAACCCTAACAAAATAAAAGGTTTTCAAATAAATTAATCAAACCCATACTACCACTATAAAAATTGCTAAACTGCCCTTCTTGAAATATTTTCTTCTCTTTTTCATAAGTCATTTTTTTTTTTTGATAGGCAAACAAGAATATATAAAAACGTTGATCAAAGAGCGGGGTGCACACCCCAGGTGCATGAGAGGTATACAAAGGATGCCAAAACAATAAGCATATCCACCTCAAACATGCACTCAAAACACTCTCCCACTAACTAACACTCAACCTATCAATAAAATCTGACAAGGATATAGGGCCATCTTTCATATGTCTTCAAAGGGGACATCCAACATTATCCCCATTAATAAGACTATTATGTTTAGGTGTACATAACTTAGAGAGTTTTGGTTTTCTTGGATATGTGTGTATATATATATATATATATATATATATATATATATATTTTGATAGACAAAGGTAGATAGAATTGGGAAGATCTCATACCTATGTAAGACTTGCCTTTTTTATTTTTGTTTTTTAATTTTTTTTCCTTGTTAATTTTTAATTTTTTTTTTTAATACACATCTATCTATCCATCCATCCATCTATCTATCTATCTATATACATGTATATAAAGCGTCTCCAAGAAGCCACAACAAAGTACACACGATCTATACATTACTGCCAAAAGAAATAGGCAAGCAAAAGAGAGAGAGAAGAAACAAAAAACAAGCCCACTCTCTTTACTTTGAGCTTATCCAATCTATAAAGTCTATCGTATTCAAAGAATGATTATCTACATGCAATCTCACCCATTCCAAAAAAGCGTTCATAAAAGAGAGTTTAATTGTTTGTTCTAAAGTTGCAAATCTTCAAAGGCCTTTCTATTCCTTTCCTGCGACAACATCTATAACAAACACAATGGAGTGGCCCGCCAAACCATTTTTCATTTCGTACCCACGAAAGTTCAATGCTAGCTTAGTAGAGTTCCTTTTATTGTTGAATAGATCATCCAGACCACACCAAACAAAGACAAAGTCAACAGCCATAGAATACTTGCTTTAGGACAATGAAAGAGCAAGTGATTACTTAATTCTTCCTTCCTTTTACATATATAGCATCTGTACGACATTATTCTTCCCCTCCTTTTTAGCTGATTGGCTGCCAAAGTTCTACCCCATGAAGGTCCCAAGCAAAAAAAACCCCACCTTCACAGGAATCTAGGAATTTTTGACACATTTTGTAGGAAAAGACTCACTTCTTCCCTAGACTAGGAAATGGTAGAAAGATTTGATGGAGAACTTGCCACTTTTGGCTTCCTTCCACTCCAAACTATCATCCTCTCTCTCTTAATTGTGCACACTCGAAGTTTTTGGAAAGAGGTTGTCACTTCTTCAAGCCTGCTATTGTGAAACAGTCTTGAAAAGTGAAGCCTCCACCAACCTCTTCCCCTAGACTGCTCCCATACTTCCACTACCCAAGCATCATTAGTGAGAGTTATAGAGAACAAGATGGAAAAGATTCTTTTGAGGATAAATCACCAAACTACTTGTCTTTCCAAAATTTTACCCTCCTTCCATTGCCAATTGTAATGCGAAATCTATCCTTGATGGAGTCCCATACATTTATGATCGCCTTCCACACACTCACCCCATGTCCATCTCACTTTGTTGAACACTAACCCTCTTCTTCTTCCCTAAATTTAAGAATAATAATTAGCTTCCAAAGGAGTTCCCTTTTAGTTGTGAATCTCCAATACCATTTGCCAAGAAGAGCTTTGTTTAGGATGAAGAGATTTCTAATGTTAAGATGTTCATGCATTTTGTCCCAATACCATTTAACAAGATGGGGTTTTTTTTGCAAGTATTGCCTCGCTCCAAAGAAAGTTTCTTTGGATTTGTTCTAACTTAAGACTCACCTTTCTCGGGATTACAAATAGGATATGAAATAGATTGGAAGACTAGAAAGAGTGTTCTTTATTAAAATAAGTATCCTTCATTCGGAAAGGTATCGTCTTTTCCACTTAGCAATCTTCTTTTGAAATCTCTCCTCCACCCATTCTTCGATTTGAAGATCTTTTCTTATTTGAGTGGAGCTCCTAGTGGAAGGCCTAAATAAAATGAAGGTAGATGCCTCACCCTATAATCCATAAGAGCAGCTAGTACCTCCTCATCATCAACACTCCCGATTGGAATGAGCCACTCTTCTTCAAATTAATTTTTAGTCCAGATAATGCCTTAACCACATGAAAGCCCAACTCAAATATTCCAATTACTCTTGGCTAGTGTCATAGAACACAAGGGTATCATCAACATACAACAAGTGAGTCATTTCTAACCCCTCACCACTTCTACCCCCCACCTTGAATTCTGGGATGAAACCCCCTTCCTTCGTCCTTAAACAAAGTTAAATAAGGGCTTTCATGGCCAAAACAAATAAATAAGGAGACAAAGGGTCTCATTGCCTCATCTCCTAAGAATTTTTGAAGAAATCCATTAGGGTCCCATTTACTAGCATTGAGAATCTTGTTGTAGAAATATATTGCTTGATCTATCTGATCCATCTTTTGCTAAAACCCATCTTCTCCAAAATTGTCATTAGTGAATCCCATTTAACATGATCATATGCCTTCTCAATATGCATTTTGCAAATTATGCCATTGATGCTACTCTTTAACCTTGACTCAATCGCCTCATTTGCTATAAGAACTGCATCAAATATTTGTTTGACCTCCACAAAAGCGCATTTTTTTTTTAGTAATTTGAAAGCACTTCTCTTGCCACTTTTTCAAGTTTATTGGCTAAGACCTTGCCAAACTTCCCTACTAGGCTGGTAGGTTTGTAATGTTTCAAATCCTCTGCTTCACCTTTCTTGGGGACCAAAACCAGAAAAATAGCATTAAGACATCTTTTGAAAGAATTGTCAACGAAAAGCTCCTTGAAAAACCCTATTAATTCTTAAAACAATCAATTAGTTTAGTGTGACCTATCAAACGTGGATTCTTTCTTTTTTATTTTTTTTTATCCCACTAGTCAAAATCATCTACATCTTGTCAACTGATTTTTACAGCTAATTACTTCTCAATGTGATGATATTAAAACAAAAACAACTTTTTTTTTTTTTTTTTTTTGTATCCCACTAGTCAAAATCAACTACATCTTGTCGACTGGTTTTTACAGCTAATTACTTCTCATTGTGATGATATTAAAACAAAGACAAAATCTCACCAATAGGAGGGTTCAAATGTGTCAAACTTAGCTTGATTTATGAGTTCTGAATCTTCTGATCATCCAATTTGCATATTTTTCTTTGAGCCTATGAGAATCACCTCCTTGAATGGATTTCATTTTACTTGCAATAGTTCTTTATTAGGGATGGTAGCTATGTAGATAGTGAAATATTCCAGTTCAACGACAGAGTGAATGGAGCAAGAAGTGAGAGAGATTGGAGAAAATGGTAGTAAGCCCCCTGAAAGGCCTCAGGTGGAGAATTCGAAGAAAGGGTTTCTGAAGCAGAAAGACTCAATTCTACAAAAATCCAAAAGTTCCCTTAATGGTCATCTGTTAGGTCTATTTATAGGGGTATTTTGGATAAAAGTTAATTAAGGTGAAAAATCATTGATTATGACACAACATTTGGTAGTACCGTGTTGCCATTTAATTCATCAGAATGGAGCCATTAATGACATAAACTCTGGGAATGCATCCACATGTCACTGTTCTTGCATGTGCTGAGTATCTATAAGTCACATGTCAATGTAAAATTAGGCATCAACACCTTTAGATTAAGTTCTCCCATCTTTTGGTACTCTTAGATTCTGGTTGGTTCTGAAAACTGCAGGGAAAGGAAAAAAGAAATTAGAAGCAATCTTCATGTCTCTTGTTCAGTTGTGATGGAAGATGTGAAGGGAGAATTATTTGAAAATTTGTACATTTTCAAACTCCTTATTGTTTTCCTTCCCCTATTATTTGAAAAAGTAAATAAGTTAGAGAGTAGGAAAAAGAGGAGAGATCAAACTTGTTTTTTTATTGTTTTCCTTCTCATTTTCTTACATTTCCTTTTTTCCTTCGCCTATGATTTGTCTTTACTATTTCTGAGATATAAACAGGGCTTTAGTGATTCTTATGCCCTTTAGAAAATTAAAATTAATATCAAGGCAATTTCCTAATAAAAGAATGTCATTTGTGGTTAGGATTTGGGCTTACGGGCTAGTGCATCCAATTTAGTAGATCAATTAACAAATGAGCTTGACTTAAATAAATGAGACTGCTCAAAATTAAATGGATGGTATAAGGATATCTTGCAGGCTACCTTATAGCGTCGCTGGTTTTGGTCTGCAGTTTTATCGGATGCATCTTACTCTTATACTTGTAGTTGGAATTTTTGTTTGTTTAAAATTATAAATGGTTGATAAGATTTATACTCTGTGTTCTTCAGGGGCTTCAATGATACTGGCAGCTTTAGCAATGGAGGCTGGTTTGCCCCATGGTGTCTTAAATATTGTTCATGGCACCAATGTAAGCTTTGCTTCTTAGGTGCCCTTATTCATTTAACCATTTAGCTTATATTGTGATTAAAAAGGATTAATTCTCTTGTTCATAATCAATAGATTTATTAAAGCCTAGTTGTTACTAGGAAGCTATCCCCAGTTTCCTTAGAGAGGCTGTGTTGCTGTTGTGCTTGGCTATGCCATATATTTCATTTCATTTCTTTCTCCTTTTACCTTAACTTTTTTTTACACATTTTCCTTAATTATTTGTATTGAATCAATTTCCCATGCCACTTTGATGCTCCAGTTTTTAGGCACTTGATTAATTGTTGATGGATTTCTTAAATCAATTTGAGCAGGATATTGTCAATTATATTTGTGATGATGACGATATAAAAGCTGTATCATTTGTTGGTTCAAACACGGTAAGTCAAATCCCCTGTATTTTGGTACTTTATGCTTATCTATGCAGTGATAATTCAAATGGTGGATGTTTGGCCCTCAGGCATGGCTCAGGTGGTAGGGGGTTGGGGTGGAGATGGAAAGGTTCTAGGTTCAATTCCGTGCGTGTGTGCATAGAGAGAGAGAGAGAGAGAGAGAGAGAGAGAGAGAGAGAGAGAGAGAGAGCAATCACCTACCAGAAAGGGAGAAAAATCTAGTTATGGATGTTCATACAGACATGTACTAATTCTTATTGGGGTTTACAATGTGATTTGTTGTAAGAAAATGATCTATTCCCTATTTAACTGAAAGAAAAAATATCTGCTCCCAATTATTCACATATAATATAAGTCAGGTGCAATTCCGTTTTAGCCTGAAGAGTGTCATCAGCATCCCCTAGTGCTTTCAAAAGGAAATGCATTGAAATAATCATCTTGTGACCGAGCTTCTTTGCTAAGAGCCAACATCATGCAAGTGATGCTGAACCTCTTCTTTTGAAAAAAAAAAAAAAAAGAAAAAGAAAATGCAAGTGTAGTGTTTCCAGTTTTCAGTTGTTGGAGTTCAACTCTTACCGTTTTACGCATATTATTGAACTTTTGATATGACTATAGGCATCAAGATGATATTATTTAACTCCTCATGATATTTTCTTTCTTTTCATCAATCTTGAAGGCTGGCATGAACATTTATGCTAGAGCAGCTGCTAGAGGGAAACGTGTTCAGGTCAGTATACTGTTTATTTTCTTTGTGCTAATTGCTCTGTCTCTCTCTGGGTGTTTGTAATGCCTAGACTTAAATAGAAACCTGCACAAACTAATTGATTACTGTGCTCACTTTTTAGTCCAACATGGGAGCCAAAAATCATGCAATCATCATGCCTGATGCAAGCATGGAAGCTACCTTGAATGCCCTAGTTGCTGCTGGTTTTGGTGCTGCCGGACAGAGGTGCATGGCACTTAGCACAGCGGTTTTTGTTGGAGGGTCAATCCCATGGTATTTTAATTTTTTGTCTTTTTACCATAATGCCTTTTTTTTTTTTTTTCATTCTGAATAAATTCTGGGTTTATATATTTGAAGGTTGTTGCCTATAATCACTACCATATGCTGTTTGTTTCCAGTCTGAACACATGCATGCTTAAGTATTTGATGATCTGTGTCACCGTGTTTTACAATCCCCCTGAATCTGAATTGGTTTAGATTGCCAAATCTATGGCTGAATACAGCAATTTTATTTTATTTTGCTGATATCCAAAAGATATGGTAAACTTCATTTCCAGCCTGACTAGGTGAATGGTAAAGTTTTTACTGAACTGTCAATGTTTGATAATTTATAATATATTGGACAATCTTTTCTCAAAAGAGACTGGTGCAATAGCTTGTTTTTCCTGAATCTGAGCTTGTTTGGATTGCCAAGTCTACAGCTGAATATCAGCAACTTCATTTTCTTTCCAATAACCGAAGGATTGGTAAATTTTCTTTGATTTAATTTTTTTTTTTCTTGTGGCACCCAAACTTATCTTAGGTTTGTTTGGTGCCCCCTGCTGAGATCCACATTTGGTTGAACCTTTGCATTCTTTTAAAGTGAATTTTAAAATTTGGCCATCCAGATCTCTCTTGTTTGGATTTGCCTTTTTCAGTATTCTCTTTTGTCCCCAGCACAACTTCTAGAGATCATTCTATCATCTTCTTGTTTTTTTTTTTTTCTGTTGATTAGTAAATGAGATTTGTACTAAAAAGCACCAAAAAGGGCGCATCAAAGTATACATAATGTATACAATGGCAGCCAAAAAGCACCAAAAAAAGGAAGAGAAAACAAAAAGCCACTCCCTTCCTCAAACCGATCTCATACCAATCAATGAAATCTACTATGGACATCAATCTTTCATCTATAAACAGTTTGGTCCAAGTTAACAAGTTACACAAAAACAGGTATTTCAGCCTTTGGATTGAGAGTTCCACATTCTCAATAGATCTTTTATTTCTCTTTCCAAATGGTCTAGAAGAGGCATAAAGGAGCTGCCCTCCAAACTTTTTTCTGCTTTCTTCCAACAAAGGAACCATGCCAGCCTAGCAGAGTCTCTCTAACTGTGGACTGCATCACCCAATAAACTCTAAAGAGAGAGAATAATAGCTCCCACAATACCCTTGCCTTGTCACAATGTAAAAGGATGTGGTCAATTGACTCCTCACGAGACAGACATAGGAAACAATGGTTGGCCAAAGACCACCCCCTCCTTTGAAGTTGATTAAGAGTCAATGCTTTTCCCCAAGTCGCCTCCCATGCAAAAAAGCTCACCTTAGGAGGAACCCCACACATTCCACACAACACTAGAAGGGAATTGCACTGCCCTTTTTATCTCTAGGCTAGCATAAAGTGATTTAACAGAGAAAGTCTCACTCTTCGTTTCAACCCAACACACTTTATCCTCTGTACCCTCTTCTACCACTTTATCTTGAAGTCTTGCCAAAAAGCGTTCCACAATAACAATCTCCCAATCATTTAGAGGCCTCGGGAAGTTGGGATTCCAGCTGCCCCCCTCATTAGAATGCTGCCACAACTCCACCACCCAAGCATCTTTAGAGTTAGAAAGGGCAAATAAAGAGGGAAAAGAAACATTTAACGGCTCATCCCTACACCATTTATCTTTCTAAAACTTTATCCTTTTCCCATTGCCTACCGAAAAGGACAATTTACAACTAACTAAATCCCTTAACTTCCTTATGGTCTTCCATAACCCAACACCATAGCCTCCTCTCGCTTCCTTAAAGCACCAACCCTCTTCCAAATCCCCATAATTACACAATCCTTGGCATCTGGAAAAGAGACAAAAAGTAGATTGGCAAACTAGATAACGTGCTTCTAATCAACATTAGTCTTCTCCCCTTGGAAATATATTGTCTTTTCCACAATGCCAATCTTTTGTGGAATCTTTCTTCCACCCCATCCCAAGCCACCAATGAATTCCTATCATCTTCTTGTTGTTTGTTATAGAATTTATTCCTCTTAGCAGTATCCTACATAAATTCTTATGATTCTGGGTTTTGGACTTTAGTTGTTAACAGATAGTAAGTTGTGCTACTTGCTGGAAATTGAATTAAAATGTTTCAAGGAAGGTGTTAATGCTTTAAATTGATATTTTGCAATCATTTTCCAGGGAAGAAGAACTTGTGGCATGTGCCAAAGCACTCAAAGTTAATGCAGGAACAGAGCCTGGTGCAGACCTTGGTCCAGTGATTAGCAAAGAGGTACAAACAAACCTTGGAATTGATTTCCCCTTAATTGAGAACAATTGCATTAAAAATTGATTTTCTCTTTATGCTAAATGTTTTTGTTAAGTTTCAAACTTTCCTAGAGCTTAAATTGTTAGGTAGTGAACCCACAATGTATATTAAATTATTACACTCCTAGATTGATACTTTCCCTTACATGCAACCTCATATCCACATGTAGAGAGACAAAGTAGTAATCACATATTACAGATAAATAGATGCATGCTTACATGCGGAGAGAATGCTTGTAGTTATGGATTATGGATGAATAGATGAGGAAATGAAAGTAGGAGAGACTATAGTTGAGACTCTAACTAACCATAGTTTTGATATGACGCCAAGCTACCAATTGACCTAGATGCCTAGTTGTTAGGATATGAGTCCATAATGTATACTAGCTTAACAATTCTCATATGTTTGTGTGAAATGCTTTATATTGTAGAGATCATTTTTTGATAGGCCAAGAGTAAGTACATTAAAAGCGTCCAACAAAAGGGCACAAAAAAGTATATTTGATGTATACGAAGGCACTAAAAGACCAGACACAACAGAGAGAGCCACAGAAACAACTTCTCTCTATTTAGAGCTCAGTTAGTCAATGAATTCTGCCTTGGATATTGAGAAATCTCCTTTGTACACTCTAACCCACTTCAAAAATTTATACATAAAGGATTTTATATTAGAAAGATCATAGTGCACCTACCATTTTTAGATGTATGAGTTTCCAGTCTCTGGTTTCTTTGGTTGTCAATGTTAATCATGTTTGCTTGTTAGATAATTACTTCGTTGAATTTATGTTGTTTTCTGATTTTTTTGATCTGCTTGGTTTATTCTCTCTCAGGCAAAAGATCGTATATGCAGATTAGTTCAAAATGATGTTGGAAGTGGTGCCAGACTTGTCCTGGATGGGAGAAATATTGTGGTATTCCTTTGTTTCTTTCCTGTTGTAGCATTACATATTTGTTATTGCTTCCAAATTCTTCTTGATTATTCTCTTCTGGTGAATTTACTCTTTATGTGAGTTAGTGTAGTGGTCAGACAAAGAAAGGAGCACTCTTGTATTAATGATGTTCCCAGTGTCAACTTTAGTAAATTGCCCAAGGTCAGAAAGGTGTAGTGTGGAAGGTGCTTGTGGTTTGAGACATTTGGTGTATTCAGGCAGTCAAAACTTGCTTACCATGGCTGTGAACACCAAAAAATGGAGAATGCTGGCCCAAGTTATCTGAGTGTCAAGTTGTCAATTCACATACATTGCCCAAACTCAGAAAGGCATCCTCTAAAAGTCACTTTTGGTTGGGGAGAGTTTGGTGGATTCAGACAGTTAAAACTTGTTCACCATGGCTGTGAACAAGGAAAGAAAAGGGAGAATGCTGGCTAGTTATCGGAAAGTCTTTGTCTTAGAAAACATTTGGGATTGTGGGTAATGTGGGCCACATGAGGATTTGTGGTCTTTATTTTCGTGATCAAGACTAAATTTTTGATTTATTGATCCGCCCATTCAAGTCCTAGTCTATTATAAACATCCTCCCCCCATGCATCATTTCTCCACCTTTTGGGGAGGCATGGTCCTTTCAATTTCAATTATGACTAGTAAAGCATGTGTTATTTTTTTTTTTTCTGAGAAAATATCTTCTTTTATTCTATTTGATATTGTAATATAAGTTTTATTTTTCTGTTGTTTGATTCAAATGTGGTAGCTGTTCCCATTCCCTTAACTTGTTTTTTTTTTTTTTGATAAGTGTTCCCATTCCCATAACCTCATTCCCAGATCCTGATTTACCTACAGTTACTAGCCCCTTCATGACTTTCTATCTGACATCTTACATGTGGGGAGCATTGGTTCTTTTTTATGCTGTCAGACTCGCTTAACTTGAATTTTAATCATGTAAAGTCTGTTATGATGGAAATATATCTAAGGAGAGAAATGCATGTCAAATAGGTTACAAGATTTCATAAGCATTGTCTGATTTTACAAGCTTGCATTTTATTATGCTTTAAGGTCGTTGGGATGTATATATATTTGAAGAGAAAAATGCATGTATGTTAGGCTTGCATTTTGTAAGCCTTGTCTGAATGTTCTGACTTCTTTTGAATTCAAATAGGTTCCAGGATACGAGTATGGAAACTTTGTTGGGCCTACTATCTTATGTGATGTTACTACCAACATGGAGTGCTACAAGGTATCTTATCTTCATGCTTCCAGTCTTGCTGTTAACATTTTCAGAATGAATGGACGGGTAATTTATGATTCTCAGTGGAAGAAGAGTTGAACCAAAGACCTTGGCATATTCTTGACCGCACTGTATCTTGTGTTGAGCAGGAAGAAATCTTTGGACCGGTTCTCCTCTGTATGAAGGTATTTTTAAGTTGCTGCTTATCTTGGTTCTTTTTTCTGAACGATCTCATGGTTTAAACTGGAAATTGTTTGATATATTTTCTTTTGTTGACCACATACAGGCTGACAGCCTAGAGGAGGCAATAACCATTGTTAACAGAAACAAGTAATTACCTTACTCTTACTCTTCCTAACCCTAAGGTGCCCTTTGGATGGTGTCTTTTAATGTGTTTTTCTGTCCAACACAAATTGGTCTTGAATAAAGCTACTTAGGCTATGTTTGGTTCCCGGAAAATTTGAGGGAAAATACGAGGGAAAGAAAATACAAAGGAAAAGTAGAAGGAAAGAAAAAGTGAAGGAAAATAAAAAAATAGATTAAAAGTTGATAAATTATTTTTTTTGTTACTTCAAACTTATTTTATTTATTTTAACTCATCAATACAAAGATTAAATAATTTAAAAATATATAAATTTTTAATTAGTTTTAATTATATTTGATTTTCTTTGATATTTTTCATAGGACAACCAAACATGAGAAAATCATTTTCCTTAGTATTTTTTTTCTTTCCTTTGTACTTTCCGGGAACCAAACATAGCCTTAGTATTTGCTTTTGAAGAATGTGTTGCATGACCTTTTCTTATTTATTTTTCCTTAGGCTATTTTTGGATCTGGAAATAGTGAGGAAAGGGAAAAAGGAAAGAATAATAATAATAAAAAAAGATAAAATTCTTTTGTTTGGATGTAGAAAATAGGAATGGAGAAAATATTATGAAAATAGGGGGAAATTTATATGCTTAAAAACACTCCATTTTCTGTTGGAAATTTTAAGAAAACTTTCTAATATAGTTGAGAATTTTTTATTGGTTTAAGGCATTTTATTTTCATTTCATTTTTCCCTTTTCCTTTTCTTCGAATAAAAAACAATCCTAAGAGTTGGAAGCAATGGAAAAATGAGTTCTTAAAGCGTTAGGATGTTGTAACTTCTAGAAATATGCATTTTTATAACTCTCAAGAACACAATGCAGCAAAGTGAAAATCAAAATTCATCCTTGATAAATTATAATCCCTTGAAATACCATTTCTTGTCATCTTCTCATTATAGGTGCAGCAATGGAGCTTCCATTTTTACCACATCGGGTGTTGCTGCGAGGAAGTTCCAGAATGAAGTTGAGGCTGGGCTGGTAGGTTAATCTCTTTGATCTGGCAATTAGAAGCTAAGAATTGCTTGAGCCTGGTTTCACTCAATTCAAGTTGGAGGTTGTTTTCTGACATAAACTGGTTTCGACTCAGGTTGGGATTAATGTTCCTGTTCCAGTTCCTTTGCCATTTTCCTCATTCACTGGATCCAAGTTATCTTTTGCGGGTGATCTCAATTTCTGTGGTATAATTTTTTATTCATGCTCCTCCTCTCTCCCTCTCTCTCTCTCTCCAGTTGAAATTGGTGTGGTTTAATGATTTAATCAAGCGTACCTAAAGATCTATTCACTCACTGCTGAACAGGAAAGGCAGGTGTACAATTTTACACCCAGATCAAAACAGTGGCACAACAATGGAAGGATTTGCCAAGCCGAGGAGTCTTGCTAGCTAACCCTTCATTATCTGAAACAGATATAACAAGCCGGGGGGTATCCTTAGGATTGCCTCCAACGTCTGAGAGAGATTTGTCCAGCCAAGGGGTATCACCAGCCGTTCCTCCAACATCTGAGAGAGATTTACATATCAATGGAGCATCACTGCCTGTACCTCCAACAACTGATTTGGACATGCAAAGCCAGGGAGGATCCCTGGCTTCACCTGCAACATCTGAGATGGATGTACCGGACCAGGAAATGTCACTATCTATGCCTTCGGAAACTGAAAGGGATTTGCGGACTCAAGGAATGTCACTGGGAACGCCTCAAGCATCTGAGAGGATGTATCTGCCTCAAAAATCTCATTGGAATGACACTCTGCTCCCCACATCTCAAAGAACTGAAACTATTCCACCAACTTCTGAGAGGATTTATGCACCTACAACGTCCCATAGGAATGACAACATGGTTA
The DNA here is from genome assembly GCF_004353265.1 of Vitis riparia. Lineage (NCBI taxonomy): Eukaryota > Viridiplantae > Streptophyta > Magnoliopsida > Vitales > Vitaceae > Vitis > Vitis riparia. The sequence goes on from NC_048437.1 coordinate 6,607,133, forward strand.
CAGTGACTCAGAGAACTGACATGGCCATGGTTCCATCTTCAGAAGGGGTATACATGCCTACAACATCTCACCGAAATGACAATATGGTTCCATCATCTCAAAGGACTGATGCTACTGTCCATCCAACAGAGAGGGTATACGTGCTGGCAACATCTCACAGGAATGATAACATGGTACAAACTTCTCAAAGGACTGACATTACTATGCATGCAGCTTCTGAGAGGGTATACATGCCTGCTACATCTCACAGGAATGACAATATGGGTTCCACATCTCAGAGGCCTGACATTGCTGTGCACCCAACTGAGAAGATATACATGTCTGCAACATCTCATCGGAATGACAGCATGGCTCCGACATCTCAACGGACTGATATCATGCCTCAAGCTTCTGAGAGGATGTATATGCCTTCGGCAGTTCACAGGAATGGTGGTATGCCACCCACGTCTGAGAGGTTGTACATCCCTGGAACATCTCAGAGGATGTATACTCAAAACCCGATGATTTCAATCGATGAATTTTCTGGCCAGGGAGCATCACTGACGTTTCCTACATCTCAGAGGATATAGGAATAAGGTGCTGCGTTATTTATTTTTATTTTAGGAACCTCACAGACGAAGAAATCTCATAATGGCCAGGAAAAAATGATTTTTGTTCTCTCTTTCTCCCTCTTTTTTTTTTTTTTTTGTTGTTGTCGGTAGATGACTACAAGGTTTCTCTTCCCCATATTCTATCCTTCAACTGCCTTTACCTTACTTGGTTATGAGAGAGGTCTACATTCCGTGAAGCATGGAGGAAAAGCGGCCTCCATCTGTGAAGAGTGGTATTCCTCTTTCATTGATTCGTCTCTGCCAAATCAAGTCAGCAGCAAGCATCTGTGGAGAATGGTATTTGCTCTTTTTGTTGCTTTGTTTCATGCTGCGGCTTCCCCTTCTGCTTCAACTCCAGGTTCAGAAATAGAAGTCTTATGTAGCAAAGGTCTGATATTTTGGGTAGGGTTAGCATTATACATGGTTTAAAAGTGTAGGTAGCTAGCGGGGAGCAGAGTCTGAAATGAATTATAAAGATGGGGGAGGCATTTGAACATGAGGAAAATCAACATATAATTACTAACCACTTTGTTCCTCCTTTATTAATGCACCTATTTATTGGTTTCTAATCAAGGTTTCTGTTTTTGTTTTTTTGTTTTCATTTTTTTTTTTTAAAGAAATGAAAAAACTAAGGGAGGTATTTGAAGAAATTTCAAATTTATGGATGTTAGATATATTTAGTAACTAATCTTGATGGAGGTGAATAAAATTAACCTTGGTTAAAAAATAGCTTTTTGAACATTGTAAATGATATTTGGGATTTTTTTAGGAATAGAAGTTTTATTTTAAGTTTATTTGAAAATTTGAAATATTGTTTAATATGTTTTCTATGCAAATATATTTTAAAATAATTTTTATTACTTTATTTTTGCATCATTATTTCTTAAAATAATATTTTTAAAAATGAAAATAATTAAATATATGTTTTTGAAAACATTGTGTTTTTTAAATAAGTTTTCATTGTCTTTTCTTGTTTAAAAATAAGTTTTTTATATTTGAGGGTAAAATTTTTTCTTTAAAAGCGGTGTTAAATAGGTTAAATTTTTAATATTCTAATTTCATTACTATCATTGAAAAATATAATATTCCTTTTTCGAAAAATAAAAACTAAAACAAAATAATAACCACTTCATGTTACTTCCTTCAAGTCTTTTCACGAATGTCTTCGCATTTCCTTTGCATCCTTTTAACCGATTCCTAAAATTAAAATAATATAAAATAAAAAAAAATAAAAAAGAAGAAATGGGTATGAAACCCACCCAACCGGTTTTTGGCGGGTTCAAATAGAGTACACCGGGTAAAACAACATAACAGAGGTAAATTCCGAATAAAAGAGAGATAAAGTCATCCACCCTCTTGCCAGGGCCACTGCGGGGAGGAAGGAGGAAGAAGCAAGAAGAATGCAATGCTCAAACACATACTGGGCATCAAGTGTTCATCCTCCTGCTCGGTTCTTTACTCAGAGCTCTCATCATAATGAAGATACTAGTTGTCCGGTGGTAGCTCTTCCTCTACCTTCGCACGTGAAATCCATCACAAGCCCATCCAATCCATTTGTAAAGCACTGCTTCAAGCTCCGTCACAGTTCTTCTTATCGCTACTCTCATGGTTCTGCTCTTGTTGTGGGCACTACTCCCATAAGGTAGTCTTAACCCTCTTTTTCTGCATTTAATTTATGTGGGTTCTTGCCCTATTTAAATGCGTATCTGCTATTTTTTTTTTTTAGTTTGGCTACTGTTTAGTTGCTCAGAAATTGAGGACACAGGTGTTTTGGTTTCTAATGATCAATGCGCAACTGCATTTAACCCAAAGAACTGAAGCTGTTTGGTTGATGTCCCGCGCTAATTCTGCTTCATTTTTTCCCAAATTTTTTATCTGGGTTTTTGATAGCTGTCATCTGGCTACCAAATTTAAATTGGTATCTTCTAGTTTTATTGGTGGCTTCCGTTTGGTTGCTGAGGATACGGAGGAATGGAGACGGCAAATTTTGAATCTTTTGTCCTCTATACTTCGGTTTGAAAGCATAAAATCCTTTAGCCAAAGAACTATCCCTGCGAAGTTTCATGCTAATTCTCCCTTATTTGTTTGATTCTCTGAAATTATCAGTTAAAAATTGAAGTGGGTATTGCATTTTTTTCCTCCCCTTTGCCTTTGTTTGGTTGTTGAGAAAATGGAGGCAAATAGCTGAAATGAAAATCCTGATTTAGTCCCTTTCTTGTTTCAGAACAAATATACTATTGACTCAAATAATGCACAATCTTTAGAGTAAAAAATTTCAGTACGTTTGTTCTTGCATCCTCAGCAATCATTGTTACCATTGGGTCTTCATTTTGTTTATACTTTAGTGCATTTGATATTCGATCCATTTTTCAAGGTGTCACCTCATGGGCAGTTCCAATATCCATAGAGCAACAATTTATAATACTCATTTGCAGAATAATAACTTGCTTGTGTAAATTAATATTTAATATTTTTTATGTGTTTGTCAATCAATTCTCACATATAGGCACTCTTGCTTTTGAGCATAGCACTTTCTTCAAGTCGACCCAGTTTCAGCTTTAGCAAGCTATAGCCTGAGTAGTTTCCATTGTTTATGTTTATTAGTCATCTGTGACGTTATATGCCTGTCAAGATGCCTCTTGAGCCGGTTGCCCAATGGAAAGTGGCTGCTTTTAATTTTTGTCTTCCAGATTTTATCTCTTGGTTAGTATAACATGGTTGGATGTCCCAAATTGCTAGGAAATGTCTGTAACCTAAGAAATTCTGTCATTTGTTGCACTCTTCTAGGTGTAATAGTGCTGTTGCAGTATCCATAAATTGCCTGTTCCTTAAGGTAAAGAAAATCACCAAGGAATAAATGGATAGGGACACTTTTTACTGAGCAGGTTTGCAGGTGATATTTCTGTAATCTCAAGTATTGCCTTAAGTCAATGATTTATAGATCTACTTTATGGGTTCTGCTTATCATGGTTAACTGTGATGAAGCTCACTATTATCCTTGTGACTTACATTATCATGAATAAGTGTCTCTTCAGAGTATGGAGTTGCTTTTCTCTTGAGTTTTGATTTTCTTCTGTGAACTTTCATGTCTTGTTCACTACTTTTTATAATGGCTGGTCTGGTGTCCATCTTTATATATGACCATCTTTCTTCTTTGTCCTACATATAGGTTGCTGTCCAACACTATATCCTGAAATCTGTTTGATTTATGTGTCATAACATCAATTAACTCATAAATTGTTTACAGGGAAATATACAAGTTTCAACAGTCAACCCAAGAGAGAACTGTTGAAATGGATTGTTTACTTATACTCGATAAAGCTGAGATTCCTGAAGGGCTAGATGATTTCTCTGTTCGTCGTGTGCGTGTGAGCTCTATGGTGATGAAAAAACTTTCTGGGTTGCAATCAACTGAATCTGTTGAAGCTATTGCCCTGATGAGAATTCCTACCAGTTTCTTCAGTGTAAATGATGATACATATGAAAAAGACTGTCGGAGGTGGTTCCAATCTCCTCATCGAATTCTAGTTCTTGATAGGATCCAGGTGATTCTCACTGTTATCCCTAATAGTTAATGTTATTAGGTGCCTGTTGATTTGTATTCTCTGAAGAACTGTCATAACTATTTAGGTTAAAAAATGGCACCATGTGCCTCTTGGCTGAATGTTATCTTAGAACTGCTAAAGTTCAGTTGATTTTGTCATGGTACTGTCACTTCCCGGGTTGTTTACCCCAAAAAACAATGGTAGTAATAATCTAAATAATAGAAGATAAAAGAAAAGAAAATGATGGTATCAAGTTGAAATTGAAATCATGTGTTTCTCATTTTACATATTATGATATCTAAACAGCGAAGGTCAATTTGCTCTCTGCATTCTGCTTCTTGTGCCACTGATGCTGAAACTCAACTGCCTAATATTTCTTTTATTCATCTCATCTTAAACAAATATGTGTGGAACCACTATGATAAAGTTCAGAAGCCCTAGTGAAATAAATCATGAAATATCTTGATTAGATCACCTTTTTTCAGAGAAAGAATGGAATCCGTTTGAAAGCTCTTTTGTAAATATATGTTGACTATAGCTATTGCCTAAAATACCACAACCTGCTCCCTGATATGATAAATATAATAATAGCTTCCTTTGTGATTACTCAATGATTATGAATTATATTTGAATTCAGTTTCTTCCGTGAAGATTCTAGGCATTTATCATATCACTAATTTTGTAAAGTTGTTCCCTGCAGGACCCAGGTAACCTTGGTACATTACTTAGATCAGCTATGGCCTTTAGATGGGTGAGAAACAAGTTTCATTCCTTAACAATCTGTTCTTTTTCTCTTTTTCTCTCTTCATCCTTCTATTCTTGCTTTACCCATCATTAAGCTTATTTGCATGCTGTTTTGAGCCTCGGACACTCCCATTGTGCGTTGCTGAACCTCCTCTTTCTGAATTTTCAATCTTGAAGACACTGATATATCAATCTAGTTAAAGAATCAGCCAAAGTAATGATCTCAACATTGTTGTTGTTGATTTTTTATTTCTTGTTTTTACTGGGTTATGAGCAGTTTGTTTCTATTACTGGAAGTTTATATAGAATGCATTCCATCTCATAGGTTGGTAAGTTTCAAATTACAAGGGTGTTTTGCAAAAATTCATTTCTGTTTACTGGACAGCCTGTTCACCTATCTGAACTGATAATCAAGGGTTTTCACTAATTGAAGCCAAACAAAATTTTCATTCAGTGAAATATCTGTCATGCAGTTATTATTCATTCTAGTTTTTTCCCCTTACAATCTATATGTATTGTGATTTATTGTTGTAAGGTCTTAATCTATTGTGATTTTTTATTTTTAGGGTGGTGTTTTTCTGCTGAGTGGGTGTTGTGATCCATTCAATGAGAAGGCCCTCCGAGCTAGCCGGGGAGCCTCTTTTCAGCTCCCTATAGTTTCTGGCAGTTGGATTCATCTAGAAACCCTCAAAAATGAATTCCAAATGAAGATGATAGCTGGCCATCCTGACAGTAACCAGAAAAGGAAGCCAGTGTCTCCTCTTTCTCAAGGGCTGGCTGATTCTTTAGCAGATGTACCATTGTGCTTCGTTCTGGGCAGCGAGGGGAGTGGCCTTTCAGAGAAATCCTGGCAGTTATGTGAGCTTGTAAGCATTCCAATGGCAGGAGAGTTTGAGTCTCTCAATGTTTCAGTTGCAGGTGGGATTTTCTTGTATATGCTACAACCTCAGAACCGAAGAGTTTGATTCTCCTTTGGGAACTTATTGCAAAGCCTAATTGAGAAATATACAGCTCAGGTAGTATGCTCCTTGGTCCTCTTTTCTATTTGTTTCATGGAAATCCTTTCCTTCCATCTCCCTTTTTGGTTACAATTAAAAAATTGCACTTCTACGGCAAAAAAAGGACTTAGGGTGCACTTAGTAGGTAGGAATTGGAACAGAAATAGGATGGTTATAGAGGTAAACCACAATCCCATGCAGAAGAGAGGAATCAAAATCCTATTAAAAGTGAGATTTGGTTTTCATATCAATAAATTTTTTATTCTCTTTCTCATTCCAAAAAATAATCCAAACACCGTATTGGATAAGAATGAAAATTTCATTCTCTATTCCAGTGTTCTGAATGGGAATCCATTGTTTTTCTTCATGATACAGCTACAACAATGTCTAAAAAAATTGATCTTGTACGGTATGAATTGATGGTAGCAAAGATGGTCTCTCATTTGGAAGACAATAGCCATAATCTTTGTTTATATGATTTTTCTAATATTCTTTGATAATAAAATAGCAGATAAATAATTCCATTATAATTTATCATTTGAAATAGTTAGAGAAGTTTTTTCTTTTATAATGAAAGATACTAATATAATAACACACAAGATATAAAGAAAAAACACTAAGAATTGCTATTAGAGCTTGGATGAAACCAAGGTTGTTTGTTATTGGGTTTACTAGCTAGAAAAAAAAAAGAAAAAAGAAAAACAAAAGATAAAAAAGGTTTGCTAGTCTAGACTATAGTTACCAATAAGAAGTTTGATTGGATTAACATTTTTGGGATATGACAATGCTAATGTATGGGATATCTTGTGGTAACAATATTTGGATACTACTCTTGATAAACAAAACCCAAAGACATCGATGGTAAAGAGTGGGTAAGGTTTAATAGAAAAACATGTAATTTTATTCATTTATGTTTTGTCAAAGCTTAGAAAACTTCACCACCAAGAAGACATACAAAAATCATATGGAAAACATTGGACAAGTACATGACAAAGAGTTTGAAAATTTACTTTATTTGAAAAAGATACCTTTTTGCTTTGATTATTAACTAGGTATGTTTATGAATAATCACATGCATGTTTGTGATAACATAATAACATATTTGTTGGGGGTGAAGTGCCTATCCATCCTCAATAAGGCTCTTTTATGCAAATGAAGTTGGAGGTTTGCAATTGAGAGATAGGCCTTTTGGAATCAAGTGATAAGGGGAAAGTATGGGGAGGAGCAAAGGGATGGTGTACTAAGGAAGTGAGGGATGACCATGGTGTGGGGTGGTGGAAAATAATTAGGAAGGAGTGGTACTTGGTAAGTAGTAGACTTTCCTTTTTGGTGGGTGATGGACGGAGGGTGAGATTTTGGAAGGATAATTGGTTTGGGGCTTTACCCTTTTGCGTTTCTTTTCTTTCATTATTTGCTCTAGCCGTCTCTAAGGATGCTTAGGTGAATGATGTGTGGAGTTCTGCTGATGGAGGGGGGAGTTGGAGCTTGCTTTTCTTTAGACCCTTTAATGATTGGGAGGTGGATGAGGTGGACAGATTCTTATCGAGTCTCAATGGGAAGAGTGTTCAGCAAGACGAGGAAGATAGGGTGCTTTGGAAGGAGACTAAGTGCGGAAGGTTTTCTGTTAAATCCCAATACAAAGCCTTAGAACCAAGCTCTACAATTTCCTTCTCATTGAATATCATTTAGAAATCTTGTGTGCAGCCCAAAGTGAGTTTTTTTTGGGAGGGAAGCAACATGGGGAAGAGCTCTCACTTTGGATCAAATTCAGAAGAGAGGATGGATGTTAGCAAATAGATGTTACCTCTGTCAAATGCATGAAGAACCGATAGATTACATCCTTCTCCATTGTGCCAAGACAAGGACCTTATGGGAGTTGTTTTTCACTTTTTTTGAGGTGCAATGGGTGTTGCTTGCATCAATTAGGGTGACTTTTTTGGGATGGGATGGGTCCTTTGTGGGAAGGAAGAGGAGGGAAGTTTGGAAAGTAGGCTCCTTATGCATTTTTTGGACAGTTTGGAAGGCTAGGTATAAAATTGTGTTTAAAGATAATGTGTTATCCATCCAAAGACTTAAAAGTTCTTTTGTTTATTTTCTTTGGTTGGAGACGAAATTGTTCATAAAAGATGGTCATTCGACGTTAGTTGGTTTGTTTGATTGGTTAAGCTCCCATTGAGGGTGAGGTCTTTTTGTTCCTTCTTGCTTACAACTGTTTTTGTTCTAGTTAGGTGGGGGTTGGTGTATATTTTTTTTTGTTTTTTTGAGTCATTGTTTTGGCGTCTCTTTATAATATATTATTACCTCTCTTTACTTATATAAAAAAAACATATTTATTAAATTTGGATGAAAATGTTGAAGATGATAATAAAACTTTGTTCTTGTTGAAGGAGGCTGCGATTCAACAAGTGGAGTATTGGGACAGAGTAAAGGATGAGAGGAGCTTGTCAATGGAGGAATTAGCTTGTAAGAAGGAAGCCAAGGAGGATTATGCCAAGTGGGTTGATCTGGAAGAAACTCACTGGAGGCAGGCGTCTAGGGAACTTTGGTTGAAGACAGGTGATAGGAATACGAGATATTTCCACCGTATGGCGTCTGCCCATAGGAGAGTTAATCACATGGACAAAATTAAAATTGATGGGATTAGACTGACAGAGGAGCGGGAAATCAGAGAGGGGGTAGCAAATGCTTTTAAGCAGCAATTTTCCGAAAGTCCGGGGTGGAAGACGGACATTGGAAGCCTCCCATTTAATCAAATTTGTGTGCAAGAGGCAGAGATGCTGGAGGCTCCATTCACTGAGGGTGAAGTCCAGTCGGCCCTTGATGGAAATGAATGGGGATAAAGCCCCAGGTCCTGACGGGTTCTCTGTTTTCTTTTGGCAATGCTGTTGGGATTTTGTCAAGGAGGAAATTCTGGTGATGTTTAAGGAGTTCCATGACCAGAATACGTTCCTCAAGAATATTAACAACACCTTTCTAGTGCTGATTCCTAAGAAAGGAGGGGCCGAGGATTTGGGAGATTTCAGGCCCATCAGCCTGTTGGGGGGCCTCTATAAGCTGCTGGCAAAGGTGTTGGCCAACAGGCTTAAGAAAGTTATAGATAAAGTAGTTTCCCATGATCAGAACGCATTTGTTAAGGGTAGGCAGATTCTTGATGCTTCTCTAATAGCAAATGAGGTGATCGACAATTGGAATAAGAAGGGAGTCAAGGGGGTTATCTGCAAGTTAGATATAGAGAAGGCCTATGATAGCATTAATTGGTAATTCCTCTTGAAAGTCATGTAAAAAATGGGATTTGGCGCTAAGTGGCTGAGGTGGATGTGGTAGTGTATCTCCACAGCCAAATTTTCAGTTATGGTGAATGGAACGCCAGCTGGTTTTTTTTCAAGTTCTAAAGGGCTGCGTCAAGGGGATCCCCTGTCCCCTTACCTTTTCGTCATGGGGATAGAGGTGCTGAGCGTCCTAATCAGAAGGGCTATGGAGGGGGGCTTCATCTCAGGGTGCAAAATTCAGCGTGATAGAGGATGGGCTGTCCACATTGCTCATCTGCTTTTCGCCGATGACACTATTGTCTTTTGTGAGGCAAAGAAGGAGTACTTAACGAATTTAAGTTGGATCTTGTTCTGGTTTGAAGCCGCGTCCGGGTTAAGAATTAACTTGACTAAAAGCGAGGTTATTCCAGTAGGGGAGGTGCAAAGGATAGAGGAGATGGCTGTGGAGTTAGGGTGTAGGGTGGGGCAGCTTCCGATTGTGTATTTGGAGGTGCCGCTGGGGGTGCCTAATAAGGCTGCATATGGATGGGATGGGGTAGAAGAGAAAATGAGAAGGAGGCTTGCTATTTGGAAGAGCTAATATATCTCAAAGGGTGGGAGAATCACACTAATTAAAAGCACTATGGGTATCATGCCAGTGTACCAGATGCCGTTATTTCGTATGCCCATTTCTGTGGCAAGAAGATTAGAAAAATTGCAAAGAGATTTCTTGTGGGGGAGGGGGGTCTCATGGAGAGGAAAACTCATTTGGTTAAGTGGGATGTGGTGTGTGGGGATAAGGAGAATGAGGGGTTGGGAATAAGGAAGTTTACTATCATGAATAAAGCGCTTCTTGGCAAGTGGACTTGGAGATTCGCTTCGGATAAGGAGACCCTTTGGAAGTATGTGCTGGAGGCTAAGTATGGTCAGGAGGATTATGGTTGGATGACCAAAAAGGCTATGGGTGCGTGTGGTGTGGGGGTGTGGAAGGAGATCTTAAAGGAAGTTGGCTGGTGCTGGGACAAAATGGGGTTCAAGGTGGGGAAAGGTAATAAAATCAGTTTCTGGACTGATGTGTGGTGCGGGGATGCAGCGCTGTCCCAAAGGTTCCCGCATCTCTACATCTTGGCAGCCAACATAAATGCAAAGGTTGAAGACCTGTGGGACCAGAATGTTGGGGAAGGAGACTGGAATTTGTGTTTTATAAGGGATTTCAATGATTAGGAGGTGGAGTTGGTAGGTGAGTTGCTTCTAGCGTTGAGAGGAGTTAGGATTACTTGGGAGGATGACTCAGTTGTTTGGAAAGAAGGGGGAAGTGGGCAGTTTAGAGTGAAGGATGCGTACAGCTGGCTGGATAGGGCTATGAATGTCAACTTTCCGAAAAATAAGATTTGGGTGGGAAGAGTCCCAACTAAAATCATGTTTTTCGCGTGGGAAGCGACTTAGGGGAAGATCTTGACTCTTGATAGGCTTCAAAAAAGAGGTTGGCAGCTCCCGAATAGGTGTTTTTTGTGTGCTTGCGAAGCGGAAAGCGTGGATCACTTACTTATTCATTGTACAGTGGCTAGAGTGCTTTGGGATTTAGTGTTGGGCTTAGTTGGGGTCAAGTGGGTGTTCCCTAATACTATAAAGGAGGTTTTATATAGTTGGACGGGTTCTTTTGTGGGGAAAAAAAATAAAAAATTCTGGAATTCCATTCCGTTATTCATTTTTTGGATGGTTTGGAAGGAAAAGAATAGATTAGCCTTTAGGGAGGGGGGGGGGAGGGGTCTTAGTAATTCAGAGGTTTAAATATTCTTTTGTTTGTAATATCTGGGGTTGGGCTAAATTGTATATGGAAGAGGAGCAGCATTCCCTTTTAGATTTCCTGGAGTGGATTGCCTCTAGTTGAGGGGTGGTTTGTTTTTTGGTCTTTTTGTTTGTTTTGGCCTTTGCTGCCTGGTATACGTCCTGTATACGTTGGGGTTTTTAGCCTCTTTAATGAATTGTGCTTGCTTATCAAAAAAAAAAAAACTTTGTTCTTGTTGAATTTTCTTTTTGGTGAGTATAAAAATCTCACCATTACCTTACTTTATGGTAAGGGTAAATGGACTTTATGTTGTGCATATTGCTTTACTAAACTTTAAATGCAGGAAGAATGACCAAAAGATTCATAGGGATGTGTTAGCAAAAGCATTGACATTGAGAGGTTGATCTCAAAGCCATAAACTTGGAAAAATAGGCAATTCTCGTTCTAAAGGCAAGTTTATGAAAAATGAATATACCTTTTTGGCATGAAAATGGGCATTAGAAGAGGATTGTTGTAAGTTACAAAAGAAGAATGATGGAAAAAATAGTCCGTAATTAGTATTTGTAATGTCATTGACAATCCTTCTTTTAATGCCCCTTTTCATAATAAAAAACATATTCACCTTTCAAATGTTTGCCTTTAGATTAAGAGTTGCCTCTTACCCTTGCCATAAAATGAGATAACGATGAGATGTTTATAGTAATTAAGAAAAACATAAAAAAAAAACAAAGTTTTTTATCATTGTAATAATCTCATTCAAATTCAACAAAGTTGTTAAAGGCATGTATGTGATTATTTATAAACATACCTAGTTGATACTAAAGACGAAAAAGTTTTTTGTTCAAATAGAGTTAATTTTCCAGACTCTTTGTCATATACTTGTCCTTCAATGTCTTCTATAAGATTTTTAGAGATGTTTCCATCATGATGAAATATTTCTAAGCTTTAGTAATACATAAATGAATAGAACTATATGCTTGATAGTAGATCCTTGCATTTTTTATCATCCATGTCTTTTGGATTTTCTTAAGAGTAGTATCAAAATTTTGTCGACATAAGATAGTCAATGACTCACAGAACCATATTTCAAAATTATTAGCCCTATCAAATTTATCGATCTCAAATTTTGGATTAAGGAAGCCTCTACCATCTTTCTTTTAGCTAGTAAACCTAATAATGAACAATTTTGAATAAAACAAGACTTTGATTCTAATTTTTTTGACAAAGACTTGCATAGTATTAAATAAATGTATTTAATATGAAAAAACAAAAACAAAAGTAAGACCAAATAATACAAACAAAAGATGGACATAATACATATAAGGTTGGGAAAAAATTTCTTATCTACATCATGATGGTGATTAATCTACTAAGTTCAAATAAAAGAATTATAAAATTTGAATGTCAAACTTGAAAGGTTTTACTTATCTTCAATTTATCTTCATATGACTTTGACCGATAAATGGGAGTTGGGGGTGTTACAAATTTGAATAAAAATTACAACTTCTTGGAAATTTCAAAAATAGTTTTTTTTTTTTTACTTAGAAAACATGTTTGAGAATTTATTTTGAAAATAAACTATTTTTTAAGAATAAATTTTAGGTTAGACAGGTTTTAAAAGTAAACTTTAGGTGTTTTTAGTTATTTTTATAATATTTTATTTTGAGCAATAATTAAAAATATAAAAATATTTTTTAAAAATTTGTATTATAGACTAAAAACATGAAGGAAATTATTTTTCTTGTTTGAGTTTTCAAATAGAATCTTATTCTTGAAAATAATTAAGAATGGTTTTGAAAAAAATAAAAATTAAAGATTGTTTTCTAAGAATTTTTTAATTTGAGGCAAAAAAAAAAAAAAAAAAAAAACCTTAAAGGACCAATCAAGAAAATAATATTAGTAAATATATTTGGGTCTATTTGTTAGTTGTTTTCCAAAACAATTTTTAAAAATTGTTATCTAATGTTTTATAAAACAAAATTTTGTTTTGAAACCTAAAGTGATTTTAATATTTTCAAAATATATTTTAAAAATAATTTTTATATTTAGTATTTTATTTTTAATCATTCTATATTTTTGTATAATTATTTTTTAAAATAATTCTAAAAAAACAAGTGAAAACAATAGAAAACAACTAAAAAATATTCTTTAAAACACCATGTTTTCTCTTTTTAAGAACACAAAATAGAAAACAGTTTTTGGTTGGTAAATGTATTTTTTTATTTTTTTATTTTAAAGAATATAAAACTATTCTTGAAAACAGTTATAAAAAAGATTCTTATTTCATTTTCTTCTAATTTTAAACCGTCTTTTTTCATTTGTTTATACAATTGTATATTATCTTTTGATCAAAATAGATAAATACTTAAAATAAAAAATTTATAATCAATTAATATATGTTCAAATTAATTTCTTTTTCAATAAGGAATTCATTTTGTGTTTACAATATTTTAAGATTTTTCCATTCATTTGTTTTGATCAAGCTTTGGTAGGTATGTTTATCTATTTATTTATATCATTTGTAATATATCTTATATCTTATGATTATTGTTTGAGCTTGTTCAACAAAGTTCATATTTTTTGTCTTTATATTTAGATTTAAGTTTGACAAAATACTAAGACCATTTAAATTCATCGAGAAGTTTGAAAAAATGGTTAAAATAAACAAGATTATTTTAAAATATATTATGATTATTGTTTGAGCTTGTTGAACAAAGTTCATATTTTTTGTCCGTATATTTAGGTTTAAGCTTGACAAAATGCTAGGATCATTTAAATTAATCGAGAAGTTTGAAAAAATAGTTTAAATAAACAAGATTATTTGTAAAGTTTGAATCGATGGTACTAAGAACAAAATCAGAAAATCTTGAAACTCTGACATCTCTTAAACAAACAAATGTTGGAGTATCTAATCTTAACATTTGTGTCAATGTCGGTGATATTTTGCATCATTTTTGAAGCATCTGTTTTCGAAGCCAAAGACAAATTTAAATATATTTTTGGATTAAATTTCCGAAAATTTAAAAATAAAATAATAAAATTTTGGAAAAAGTGAAGAGTGTAGTGGAGGGGAAGAGGTCTGAACAGAAAGGACAGCTTGTTTCGTGATCTCGAATAGATCTTGCAAGAAAATTGAAATTTTCATTTTTTTTTTAATGTCCGAAACTTATGAGTAATTTTTTTTTTTTAATAATTTCGGGGCTTATTGGATCACTTGAGATCTGAATAGCAGAAGAGCACCAATCTCAGGCCCCTCTCTAACTCTAATGCTAGCCCTCTCCGCCGGGAGACACATTGGGTAATGACGGCGGTGAAGTCTCCTCAACAAGCAGTGGCTTCCTCAACGCTCTGTTCCATCCATGGATCTCTCCTCACTCTGGCCACCCTAACCCTAATCTCATTTACCTACATTTCCCTCAAATCCCTCCACTCTCCTTTTCATGACCCTTCCTTCAATTCCTCGCCTCCTCCTCAGGTACTACGTCTTCACTTTTACTTCTTCGGATGGTTCTGACTTCTCAGGCATTTAACTGTTTTGATTGTGTTGTTTTTGTGTGGGTGAACTGTGAAGGTGATTAGCCGAGTGGAACATTTGGTTGAGGAGGAGGATTCGCCATTTTCGGATGTTTATCATTCGCCGGAGATTTTTAGGTTGAATTATAGGGAGATGGAGAAGAATTTCAAGGTGTATATATATCCTGATGGGGATCCCAATACGTTTTACCAGACGCCCAGGAAGCTCACCGGCAAGTACGCCAGCGAGGGTTACTTCTTCCAGAATATTCGAGATAGTCGATTCCGTACGAATGATCCGGATCAGGCTCACCTCTTCTTCATTCCGATCTCGTGTCATAAGATGCGAGGGAAGGTGAGGATTTGGTCTCTGTTGTGTGTTGAGAAGATGGGTACTTTGCATTCTAACTCTTGTTTGATTGCATTTGCATTTTGTAATTCTTTACCATGTTCTACAATCCTAATGCGTTGAACTCACTGAGTATTTTCATACTGATAGATTAGGACGGTAATAGAGTGAACTCAGTGGGTCTTTTATAATGATTGATCAGTATGGTAGCAGAGTTTTAGGCAATTGTAGGCCTCCGGCATTAACATATGGCTAATTAGGCGGAGAGCTGAACTTGGACATTCGTTCAGTTTAGTCCTGTTTCAGTCAAGTAGCACTGTTACACACATTATGAGCAATTGCCAGAGTACTTCCCTGGTCTTATTTCCTTGATTTTATTGTTTTGCCATATTTCTTTTCTATGGGCATTTCCTTTTGTTGACAAGAATTGTATTGCCTAGTATATTTGTTTAACTGCTAATGTTTATCTTTGAAGATGTGCCCTTTAGTGAGTATTGATGGGCTTGCCATTCATTCTCACATGGGCATGATATTTCAATGTGAGACACAGATATTAACAGACTACTTTGCGGCGTGGTTAGATCTGATTAGGAATGCTTCTTCTCCTATACAAGATCTGGGTCCTTTCTATATTGGTAACAAGTTTGTATGGTTGTATCCAGGGCACATCATATGAGAACATGACTGTAATTGTCCAGAATTATGTGGAGAGCTTAATATCCAAGTATCCTTACTGGAATAGAACCCTGGGTGCTGATCATTTTTTTGTTACTTGTCATGATGTTGGTGTGAGGGCAACTGAAGGAGTTCCATTTCTGGTAAAGAATTCAATTCGAGTTGTGTGCTCTCCAAGTTATGATGTTGGATTCATTCCGCACAAAGATGTTGCTCTCCCTCAAGTATTGCAACCTTTTGCTCTTCCTGCTGGAGGAAATGATATAGAAAACAGGTAACATCTTCAACCTTTTGTTACTTTATTATATATATTTTTTACATGTAGTTTTAGAATCTTAGCTAAAGAATTGTGAGGTGTAACTCTCCCTTTTTGGATTCCATTTCCCATTTTGTTCAATTATTTGTAATCCATTTCAGTTATTCAAGCTGTGGCAAATAAACTACAAATTTTACCTCCCTTAGCTTCCCAAGTGTTTCTGGAAATAAAAATTCAATCTGATGGTTAGCTGGTGGTGTTTGTTTTTTTGGCTTTTTGCTTAAAACAAATTGTTTTCAGAATTTAGGTTATTTGTTTTTCTACTTTTTCATGACTTGTTATAAACTTTTTACTAAATAGAAAAAGCTAAAATATGTAACTTTTTCTAAATAGAAAAAATAACATATTGATTTTTCTTTATTTTTTAATACTTAATAAAAATAAAATACTACAAAAACAAACAACCTAATATTTAACACTATTAAGCATTAAAGTTCTATTTAGAATTAAGTAAAAAAACAAACACCACCATAATGCATTCTGTGTTTACTGATTCAAGTTTTAGCATAGCAATGTGCTTTAAGAAAAAAACATGATATCTGGCACGCCATTGGCATTGGCTTTTTGGTTTGCCAGTGATCTTGTTTCACATTGATCAGTATCTACCCTTCAAGAGTTGAGTAAAACTTTGTTTGAATTATACTATCATTCATGGGAAATCTGTAATCTTGTTTGGGGTTGGACTTTCTATTTTGTTCCAACATCAATCCTCCAATTTACAAGGTTTTAAAAATTAAAATATTAAAGGATACAATTTTCAACTAAAATTATGGCTTAGACTTTGGTAGATTTAATTTCTATAATATATATACATATATATAAGAAAAAAGAAAAAGAGAAAAGAAAAACCTCAAGCTCTGGAAAAGGAGGATGTTTATGGACTTACATTGCCTGAACCTTGGGAAGTGAAAAGCCAACACCAAATATACAGGGTTGAAACTTTATTGAGTTGAATTATGGATTTTTAGATTGTGGTTCAGGTGGTATGGATCCTTGATACAAAGTTGTGTATCATATAATATTTGACATGTTTTGAGACAACTAGCCTACTTCTTGTCTATATGTTGTATTCTTATTGCATATGAATAACTGTTTGTTTGCCTAATTGCCTTCTATAGGCTGTTGTAATTTAGCATGTTTCTCATACAACGAATTGAATGTAAGTTTTATGTGGATGGAAAGATCCCAGTTATGAGATTATTGCCTAAAATTGAGAAGCATACTTTGCAGGACAACTCTTGGCTTTTGGGCTGGTCATCGGAACTCCAAAATTAGAGTTATACTAGCACGTGTATGGGAGAATGACACTGAACTTGACATTATGAACAACAGAATAAATAGAGCTGCTGGAGAGCTTCTATATCAAAAAAGATTTTACAGGACTAAGTTCTGCATATGCCCAGGAGGTTCCCAGGTCAACAGTGCTCGCATAGCAGATTCAATCCATTATGGATGTGTTCCTGGTAAGATTTCTTTTCTTCTTCGGTGATGAGCTATGAAGTGGTTTGTGTTCCATCCTATCTAATTGTAAATTGACAATATGGTAAGTGTGGATTGTTACCCAATTCCTGGACACCTATGAAAATGGATGAATCAACAAAAATGAAACAACATAACAAGACTATGTTCTTCCACATTTATCCCATGCCATGGAGGAGATAAGAATAATTTGGTCTCGCTAGAATTGGTTGCAATGATTTCACCTCAATTCCCAAAAAAATTGGCACCACTCCACCTACCCCTAAACCCATCCAGTCACCTGGACAACATAAATAATGGAAAGAAAGACCTGAAGATACTCTAGGAATCCTGTGTCACAAACCCTGATTGGGAATCTGCGTCTATTTACCCTCTAGTTAGCAAATGCTGGTAGGCTAGCTTGTGAGACAACTTGATGGTTTTGTGGAACATTCAGGCTGAACATGTTTTAGGAGCGACAGCAGAACTTTGGAATGCCTCTGATGCAGTAACAGAGGGCTAAACCCTTAATATCATCATAAATTAGCTATGCTACATAGCATAAAGCACAATGATATCAAGGGGTCCTTTAAAATAGTCAACTGTTTTTTTGGTTTAGTACTCTGCCTCTGCCTCAAGTTATGGACTTCCAACGTAAATGAAACTTTATTGCTGTTTTGCATGAATGCATAGAAAATTTCCAATCTTTCAGAAATTAGAATTCATCCTTATTCTTTTTATATTAAAAGGGCATTTACTAGTATTGATAATCAATGGGTTATATATGGTCCTAACATTAGGAGGCAATGTGTTAGATATGGTCCTAAGCATGCATTTTTTGCCAAAAAGTGCCCTTCCTCAAGATTTGAAACTCGTTTAACTAGCTCAATGCCAAACTGTGGAGGTGCAGTTACAAACCCACTGGAGTGTGTTACCAGAGTTGAGGTTTTGCAATGTAATTGTCTGTCACACTTGAAATTTGGAATTTTTTCCCCTCTGGCATGTTACTTCTTGCAATAACACGTCTCTGCAATTGTTTTTTCTGAGTAATTTGGGTGATTTTCATGCAGTGATATTGTCCAATTATTATGACCTGCCATTTAATGACATCCTTGATTGGCGAAAATTTTCGGTTGTACTCAAGGAGCTTGATGTATACCAGCTTAAACAAATCCTCAAGGACATACCTGATGCAGACTTTGTTGCACTGCATAACAACTTGGTCCAGGTAGAACCTTCCCATTACAACTTAAAGAATTTAAATTGTGTAGTAAATTTATGACAGCCTTTCATTCCTTGGATAATTAAATTTCTGCCTGCTTGTAATTTCCGTTCTTTTAAGAAAAAAAATTAATTCCCTTTTTTTGTGTAAGAAGTGTTTAAGCTGTAGTTCTTTTGTTTAGCACTGCTTTGGTTTTTGTCTTCATAAATAAAAGATAAAAGAACCCAATTAATGGTTGCTATTAGGAGTTGAAGTGCTCTCCTTTTTGTCTCCCTTTTTTCATGTTTTCTTTGACATGAAGAGTAGTTGCATTAAGATCTACATGAATAGAATAAACATCAATTCCTCAACGAGAACGTGCGGAGTCAATGATGAGAATTTATTTTGGCATATATCTACAGGTCCAGAAGCACTTCCAATGGAATTCACCTCCCATCAGATATGATGCATTCCATATGATCATGTATGAGCTCTGGTTGCGCCACCAAGTGATTAAGTATTGATATAATGAATATAATTCTGGTCCCTTGATGCCAACTAATATCTTGTAAATTGACATAATTCTTCTGTCAAAATCTTTGTGTTCTAAGTATTGATAGGTCAATTTTATAGTTTTCTTTTTTCTGTGTAATCATTCTTTTTGCAATAACCTCTCTGCCAAAAAGGAAAAAAAGGTTCTGCTATGTTATATTAGGGTTTTGCAATCATTTGTCTGCTTTGCTTACTCCGATTATGCAATTTCACAAAGCTTCAGAGACTTTATTCCCGATATTCTCATAGAAGAGGTAAAACTATTATTATGCATAAGCAATATCTACTACTTCAATCTCATGGGCTCTCTGGGTGCTACTAAAATTTGTTCCTCCCTCAAGCCCAGTGGTGTCAGTTGTAGGGGTATTATTTGTCGACTGTTGGGGGCCCCTAGTAGAAGAATCAGAGGATTCTCTTTTTGTCATCAAATAGACCAACATTGCAGCATACAGCATCATTACTGGAAAAATCACAACTCCTGCAAGGATTGATCCTGTCTTCGGCATATCGTTATTTGTCATCCATCCTATTAAACTTGAACTTAAGAAGTATATGTTGATACAAATTGAGCCAAACCCCAAGAGCCACGAGAGTAAGGTTACCTATCATCGAAGGGAGATTTGATGATTGGGATGGCTGTTCAGAAAATTGCTTTCTATGCATATATAGAGCTAATCACTGGCAAATAGTGCTTAAAATTAAGATCTCACCATTATGGAGCTTCTGTGAGCGCCCATCTTAGCTTTACTACTTGTGAATCTGAGGAGAGGAATCAGTGCAAATGGGAGCTCGAAGGATAAGATCATCTGGACTCACAAAGTAATGAAACAGTCAATGTTCATTCTTGTAGGGAAAGTTTGCTTTTTTTTTTTTTTAATGGTTTTTGGGTGTTGGGCTTGACTTACGGAAGCAATGATGATCAGCCTTGCAGCTCCGGAAGATCCACCTATGATGCAGACCATTAAGCTTGGAGCGATGGCTATGCACCGGGTGACTAAATTTCTTAACCAAAGCCTCATTTTCAAATCTAGAAAACCCTGTAAAACAAAACATTATAAAGTGTTTTCAAAAATCATTCCCACCACCAAGCTTCACCTTCAGAGGGGGAAAATGCCAGCAGACAGTGATATCAGAGTACTTAATAGCTCCCTGATTCAGATATAAATTAATAAAGTGTACCTGCATGATATACTGGCCAGCGTAGGTCCCAGTAACAGTTGAACTCTGACCAGATGCAAGCAAGGACACGGCATATAGCTTGGAACTCCAGTTTCCGAGAGCATTCTGTATTAATAATTTAATACAGTAACGCTATGAGCTCTCAGACCATGTTCCATACAGAAAGAAAAGAATAGTTGGAATTATGACCAGGAAAGCTGTTTTATACGAACCTTAAGTAAGAAAGATGCGGACTCGAGAGTGATGTCCTCGCAATGATCCTTGTTTTGTGAAGAAGCATGTGGATTGGAGCAGACGCTGCCGCTCACAGATACAACGGCCACGTTTATAAGAAGTGCGATGAAAAGAGCTAGCCCGCTTTCAATGATGAAGTACTTGCTCGCACTCTGACCACGAATTTGGTGTTACTAAATGGTTAGTTGGTTAAGACTTAAATGTATATTGGAAGGTTGAGGTTCTCACCCTGATGGCATCAAAGGAGTGGGGGATTTTCCTTGAGGTGACCAGTGCTGAATGAAGAAATAGATTGTGCCTGCACCATTAGAGAAGTCCTTTCCACGTCACATTCATTATTCACCCCAATAAAAGCCTATTATTAATTAAACTTAAGCAGGGCGAGCCTACAGTAAAATGGTGTGTTTTCAATTCAATCTCATGTTGGAAAATTAATTGGATCAAATAATTATTTGATTAAACTATTTTTCAAGTTGACCAGATGGTCAACCTGGACCAAGTTTCTACCTGAATATGATTAAACCTTTTTGAATATGACCAACTTATTGCCCAATTATTGTGATCCAAATTCTCTCGTACAAGTATAACAAGGATGTTTGTGACCAATCCCAACAAATTAAATGGTAATTAGGTTTAACTACCAGACCTGGTCCCACGCCAATAAATTGGCGAAGGTGTCTTTTCAGCCCAAGAAATGTCAAGTCATTATAGCATGGCCCATGAAGCTCAAATAGTGAGCCTGGAATGGACACACCCTCAAGTTGTGCTTCTTAAAATTGAGAAGTAATAAAAGTAGGGATAATCTTGTATGCTAGCTTCTCCCGATCGAGAGTTAAGAATGGGAGGAAGATGATGAAAATTACGGCATGATGAGAGCTCCTAAAAGAGCGATGGCATCTCTGGTGGCTCCATCACCATTCAATTTAGGGACGAACATTCCGGTGACAACGTCCTTTGCACTAGGTCTGGCATGTGCCATCACACTGCAGAAGCAGCCGCCCACTACTAATACCAATCCCCCGATCGCCACCTCCAGCTTCCTTATCTATCATTCATATTGTTTGAGGATACAAAAAGGTAAGCTTTGAGATTTAAAACTATTAATCAAGAAATAAATGATAAAAAAAAAAGAAAAAAAAGGATGAGACTTGATCGGTGCCACTCACACCATATCTCTGTATTCCAAGGAGGAGAAGGGTACTCAAACCAGCCAGAAGAACACCACCCCATATGGGTACGTGGAAGAGTATGTTGATAGCAAATGCCGTTCCTATCACTGCAGTAAAACCCCCAATCAAAATCCTAGAGTAATATCATACCCTGCTTCACAAACTATGTACTTCCATCTGTTTATATTTCCTTTCGGAAGCATCCAAACCTTCTGGGATGTCAGCTGCGATGACTGCGACCTCGGCAAGTATCCAAAGGCAATAATTCACCGGCTTCGGGTACTCCATCCTGCAGTGCTCCGAGAGATGCTTCCCTGTATGTAAACGTAAGTAATATATATGTACTGCAGATCATGGGGTTTGTTTTAAATGTAAAAAAAAGCTAGTTGGACTGGCATGCTGGTCAAAGATTAAAAAACAAGAGAAAAAAAAGGTTGCATGGTTAAAAGTAACTGTGTCTGATCAGTATCATCCTCCAAATCTTGGAGGGTTCTGATTAAGGATTACGACCTTTGTGAGCATGTATTTGCATGGAAGCCTGTAGAACATGCAAATACCTTTTTGTCCTATAAATATAGAAACAACCTGTTACCTGTAGCCACTCCTAGATTTGCTGAACGGGACTGTATGATGAAGGCGAAGATCAGCCCAACAAGCACGATCCACAACAGCTGTATATAAACAGCTCGATTTAAAATTTGTCCATGAATATGTGTGTGTGAGGGAAAGCAGTAGTGGGAGGAAGGAGAAGGAGAAGATGACCTCGTATTTGTGGTTAGCACCAGCTTGTAAATCTGTCTCCACTGCATTTGCACAGCAATTTACAAATCAAAAAAGAGAAAAAAAAAATGTAATGTTAGCTATGACAGCAGTCCTGATGAAGAATACGATACACAATCTTTTAGAATTACAGATTACAGAGAGAGAGCTAACAGTTTCCAGGATCTAGATAAGCGACAGAGACCAGAAAACCCGGTCCTACATAACTCAAGAGCTTCTTCCATAGGGGGGTCTCTTGTATCTGAACCAGAGCCATGTGCCTCCTCAAGCTTCTCCTAACTCAATTATGTTATGTATTAAATTTCATGGAGTTGGATCTTTATAGAGCGACCCACGGAGAAGAGTACATGCGGTACAAACATTGAGCCGCCCCCTCCATCTGGAATTTCAAATCAAACATTAAATTGGTGGTTGGATTTTGTTATCATTACGTGGACGTGTCACACATGTTTAAAGGGCATACTCACAACCCCATTCGTCATGCACTGATGAATTATTGCATGTACAGTTTTGAACTTCCCACGATTGGCCAATTAGGGAGCAATCAACATCATCAGTCTCTCTGATGCCAAATAACTCTACACTTCTATGTACCCCTGGTTCTAACCCAAACCTCTTTTAATTTTCATTGCTATAATCATGCCTCATTTTGCGTCTCATTCGATCTTATTACTTCATACGACGCCTTTGATAAGTCATTATCAAAATAATATATATGTAATGATTCAATCCTAACCTATAGTAAACATATTATTTGTTTTGGTCCATTGAGCTCTTCAACCTCTTCTCTTTTACATGGTTTAGAGGAGTCTATCCAAACAACTTCACACTTATATGTACCCCTGGCTCTAACCCAAACCTCTTTTAATTTTCCTTGCTATAATCATGCCTTCATTTTGCGTCTCATTCGATGACCCCTTTGATAAGTCCTTATCAAAATAACATGTGATGATTCAATCCTAACCTCTAGTAAACATATTATTCGTTTTGATCCATTGAGCTCTTCAACCTCTTCTCTTTTGCATGGTTTGGAGGAGTCTATTATACATGTAAGATGGAAAATTTTCTCCAAATTAAAATAAAATGTCGCAATCATACTCCTCGGGAAAAAACAATATCCCCATCGTGTCCTATGGGTTGTGTCATTGTACTCTGAGTGTGGGACTAAGTCTTGTGGAACTAAATACATAAATAGACATTCTTACAAGGTTAGACACGTAAACACCCTTTATAGGGTCAAATAAATAAACTTCAATAATGAAATCATAGATATGACTATAATATCATTTATAATAACTTGTTCTTCTTATATGGATATTATTTGTTTTAAATTTAATAAGTCGTCATAGTTTTAAAACACGTCTACCTAATTAATTAGAGTTATTACATATGCAGGACCAAAAACTTATTCTCTTAACCAATGTTAGATATCACAATATCTTTTACAACCACTCTCAACTATCAAGACCATGTTAACTACCTTTGAGTACACCTCTAAATTCAAAACAAAAAGTTTATTGTATAAATAAGATCAGAACAAAACAAAAGAAGTTTGGTAAACTTGACTTTATACATGACTAGTGACATGTTACCTTATATCATCCGGGTAAACTCAGTGTTCTTGTAGCGTTGAATACTCTTAAGAAAATAGTTCCTATATAAATCTTCTTTAAAATGATCCTAAACAATAAGGCCTTGACATCTTGAAATCCTTTTTCTCCAACTTCCACAAAAGCTTTACCTTTCCTTCTTGTATGAAAGTGGTGACGGTTATTTTTTTTATCCTTAGAGCAACTCAAAGTTTTGACTAAAACACAATCTATTTATTGTATCATATGAGATTGTGTGGGGTTAGATGTAATAAACACCCCCTTCAAACCATTTAAAGTGTGTTTGACAGTAATTATAAGAAGTGTTTTTAATATTTTTAATACCTGAAGAATAAGAATTTTTAAGCGTTACAAATATTAGAAACATTTCATAGAATCACTACTAAACACACTCTTATTATAACTTGTTCTCTCCTATATATAGATACTATTATTTTGTGTCTAATATATCATCAAGACTTTAAAACTTGTTTATCTAATTTGAAGAAATCTACTATATATAGTATTAAGAATTTCTCTCATTATTTGATGTGAGATATTACATAGTCCTACTTCTTCTATTCAAAAACATATTTGAACTATTTTAAGTGAAAATTTAAAATTTGACTAAAAATTTCTGAATAAGCAATTACACACCCAATCTTATATCTCCATGGATTGCTCATGTTAAAACCAATCCTAGGTCTCTCTTGTGTACCATGAATGCACGCTTTCTAGTAGATTTCCATGAGTTGAAGTATTCATATTTGATAATTTTCATCTTTAAAGATCTTTTATGGATAGACCACATTTATAACTAACTTCACCTTCGACTAAAATTTTACTTGCAATCCTCTTTTACATTTCAATTTTTTTGCATCATCTTTATATTCAATCTTCAATTTTTTCTAAACTCTTTTAAAAATATTTTACTTTTTCCTTTTTAGAATTCCACACCCCCCCCCCCCCCCCCCCCCCCCCCCCCCATCTTTATGTAAATTTTTTTTGTGTCAATGGAACTCTAATTAAACCATGCATTAGTGTATATATATATATATTCTTCTTCTTCAAAAAAAAAAGGATGAGGCCAGGCAGTAAAAGAATTGCCGACAACATACATGGCTGACATTTAACAGATGATTTGAGAAGGAGTGAGACAACGAACCATACGGCTACGAAAACCAAAGTTGGATAAATTTAATGCAAAAACTATTCAAACATAAAGTCGCTATCTACATAAAATAATTGATGGGGTGAGTATCAACTATGATGTTACAGGACTGGAGGATGCTTCGTTTTCAAAATAAATTGCTTACGCATCCTACTTCTTGTCCTCCTAGACCTGCTACAATTGGGACCATGATGTAAATAATTCCTGACCTGGACTATATCTCCCATGGAATGATAAAAGTGCACACTTTTCATTCAAAGTGTTGCCAAAATTTGATAACATTCGACATTGATTCTAACATTTTACACTTGGGAGTTCTCTAATTACGATTAATTTTGTGCCACAAAATGTTCCAAAGCAGTTGTAGCTAGCAAGGGAGAAAGCAGAAACACTCATGGTGAGCGATATCACTATGTTCTCATGTAGGGCAGAACATTTCTTATATACAACAGCAATGCTGGCAGAGCAAGAGGTCCGGGAGTTGTTTCGATTAAATGCCAAATATGTGATACAGTTTGTAGGACAGCACTGCTGACCTAACTTGGAGGTACTGAGTTGGAAGGATCCCTGTGTATGGGTGGTGTCCGGTCAAGGTCTCCTCCTTTTAGGTATGTAGGGTTACTTTAGTTTTTACATCACCATAGTGGCTAGCTATTTCATCTTATACAATATCTTTAATATTTTACTTTAGTTATTACCAAAAACAAAGCAAGATTTTGAGGTTTTACATGGAATTGGAAAATATGCCCAAACCCAACAAATTTTCTTCGAAAGAATAATAATCTATGAGGAAATCTTTGTAATGGCTTTGAAATATAATTCGATAAAACAGGAAAAAGGAAGAAATAAAAACAAAAATACAAAACCCTGATGCCTGGGCTCATGATCAGGTGAGATGGACGTGAAGCTAGATTCCACCCACATGAAATCATTCCAAAAAAGCAATAATAGCAGTGAAGGTACATGGATAGTTGAATACTAACCTCACATTCAGATTAGGGATCACAATGGAACATATATTTTTGGGTACCGTCCTGCCCTGCCCCGTCCGGACGGAATTTAATTTTAAAAAATGGGTTTGGAACGAATTTTAAATTTTTTTAAAAAACCCGGGTAGGTTCAGGTATTACTCCGTCCCGTCTCGATTATATATAAAATTAAAATTTTAATTAAATTTAATTTAAAATTAATTTAATTTTTATTTATTATTTTTAATATATAGATAATAATAATTTTTTTTAATCAAATAAGTTATAAAAAAATATAATAATTTAATTATTTATAAAATATATTTATTTTAATATAATTAAAATCTTTAAAAGTAATTTAAAATTAAAAAAAAAGTTAAACGGAACGGGTATGGAAATTTATCATACCTGCTCACCCCGTCCAGCCCCGTTTAATTTTTTAAATGAGACGAGGATGTGAATTGTTTCAAATAAATGAGATGGGGTTGGGATGGGGACGACCTGTCCTGAACCCGTCCCATTGCCATACCTAATTCAACTAAAGCTAATGTTATAATATTTTTGTGGCTGCATTGCTTGCTGTTTTTTTTTTTTCCTCCTTTTTTTCAAATTTGAATTGGAATTGAGGTGAAAGTGTCATTCTTTGATTTCTTTTTATTCAAACAAAGTACCTTTTTCCAGGAAGAAACAAACAAGCCAAAGGCTACCCATGGTCCAAAAAGACATTTACTGTTATCTTAATAACATAGGCCACCCCAAAGGCCTTAGCTTTTAACACCACCAATGTCCAAATCTCTAGCCTTATTTATAGACCCAGCTATCCATGTCCATTAGCCCATATGGGACCACTTCTACAGCTTTCCTAATTTGACCTACACCTAACCTCTCCCACTCAAATTGGGACGACCTAGGGCTAACCCAATAAATAATGAGTTCAATTTGACCAACCCATTGTAAATGAATTTAATAAGGCCTGGCTCTGATAAACCCTGGGCCAGCTAGGCCCATGCCACACCCACTCCGAAATCTAAACCATCATTTTGGGCCCTTTGTTAACTGGGTCAGCCCCATACATCCCCAGTCTAGATACAAAATTCATCGGTTTCATCTCAGCCCGTGTCTCCAACTAGCAAAGGATAAGGGAAAAAGCTTAATAGTTAATATACTTGGTAGAAATGGCAAATACTCCAAAAGCAATAATCCGATAACAGGCATCTTTTGTGAAGCATTTCTTCAGTGAAAGTGACAACAAGATCCTTTTTCTAACTCCAACTGTCAATTCTGATTTACATACCCGAACTCTTCAAGACATCTCTTCTCTTATCCTATTTCATTGTCCATTCCTCCATCTTTCATTCACCAACTTAAAACAAAAATGCTAGATATAAAAGGTTAGTATTCCAAAGCATCCACTGAATTTCACAAAGCAATAAAAATATTTCTGTGAGCGCTATTGAAGTGTACAAAACAAAAATTGTTTTGTATTAATTACTGTGTGGCAGTGGGGGAACCAAATTTAAAAATTGAAGGGAGGATGAATGACTCAGTTTCCAATTCGTAACAGAAGTGTAGTGCTTGGAGCTGACCAATTAGGGCTGAGAACGTGGGAGAGAATGGAACAAAGTCTTGGCATCTAAGAGAGAACCCTAGGACGAAGGATTTGTGCTCCATAGGTGTGAGAAATATCTTGAAAAGGGACAGGCACTGAGTTGGCCTAGTGGAAAGTGAATTGATCCAATAGAGAGCATAATCATTGGGTGATGGTGCGGCTGATGTGACTGGGGTGATTTTGTCTGATTGGCAACCCTGAAGTATCCGAGGCCAGTGCTCCAGTTTGAGGATACGACAAAGTTGTACAAAATTTCAATTTAACTTTAGTCATATTTTCCTCCCAAATTCTCTCTCTGTTTTTAGCTGATTATTTTGCATGTTTTATTTTACCCAAAAACAACTTGGAAATTCAAGTATTTCGAGGCTAAGAATGAATTTTATAACTGCATGTGAAGACCCTGAATGAAGAGAAAAAAGACAAGGGAGCGGCACACAGGTATCTGGATTGGTGGCCGTTCGTTAGATGCTGTGAGCAGGCCAAATCCAATATCTGAAATCCCTCCCATTGCATGCCCACGCGCGAAACGAGTATCTCTTTCTCATGGAGGACCCAATCTTTTCTGTACTTGCGTGAAGCCGCCACAGGAGCTCCAACACTTCTCTTAATCATCAAATTACATCTCCGGATGAGTGTTGGACCATTAGATTTATCCCAGGAAAAACTTTCGTGCCCACCTTGTAGGCCTAAATTTGTGACACCCAGTTGGGTTTAGGTTTGAGATTTGAAACCATGAACTTCAAACTAGTTTTAGAGGTTTTTTCACCACGCCCCATGAAGTTTATGTGCTGTAAATTGTGATCAGGCCATTGCAAATAGGGATGATAATGACACAAGTGTTTTTAAAGTACTCAATAATGATGCATGTTTGAAATTAAAAAACTACTTTTCAATAATATAAGTTATAAAATATTATTAAGAATTAAAAAAAAAAATTAAATAGCTTAGACAATATAAAAAGCTTTCGTATACGGACTGGGAATTACTTTCGATAAACCCTTGTTGACCTTGTCACAAGCTCGTCCCGATGTCCGGAGGATACTTTCATTTTCTTATCTTCTTTGTTAACATTTTAAAATATCATGGTTACCATTTTATTCCCTTCCAGGGACCAAAGATTCTAGTCCTTGCAGGCTTCAACAACAGCATCAATTATCCAAACCCCACCACAACTGCCCCCTTCCAACTTGACATTTCTTAATCATCTTAAAGATGTAAATGCTTGGTTACTCGCTCCTGACTCCTGAAAGAGTTCCCATCAGTCATCAGTTATCAGTCGAATTCTTTTACTTATATTTGTTTTGTCTTCTTGTCCATCTCTGCTGTATTGGCCAATGCAGCCTTATCATGAATTTTGAATGCTACTGTCACAGATTGTTAGGCCTAATTAATAATAAGCTGATGTAGGAATAGAAGTTTGGAATAAGTATAGGTAAGCTTGTTCTCATGCGACCATCCTCCATGCCCTAGATAGGCGCAATAGATATTATATGAATTGTGGGTGTCCTCGTGCATACAAATGCAACCTTTTTTTTTTATTTTTTTTTCCCTAAGACGTGGGCATGGGGCCAAGGTGCAGCCAGCAGGAGATGGATCAGACCCATTGAATCTGTAAGCTACAGTAAAAGTCGGTGGGCAATCCCTGCATACTTGTTGCATAAAATACTTGAAATTGATATTTTTCTGTTTCATGCGTACGTTATTAATCATAGTCAATATTGGAAGGCATTTTTAATTATTCATGGTCGCTATGTGGTTGGGAACGGCGCTACAATAATATCCAATTTTTGGACAATTTGGTGGTCATGAACTCTCAATTTTCAAAATTAGTACCAAGTATGAATTCTTATATATATTTTCTCTATTTATTAAACATTTTGCTTGCCTCATGTGCATGCAAAGTGTTTATTATGCGAATAATTTGATTAAAAAATTTGCATATTTTACATGCATCTCTTGTTCAATGTAAATTTATTGTGTCAAAAGTATATGGCCGGGGAGTTATGATGATTTACTCCTCAGTAGGATATGTTTTTAAAACAGTGGGGGTTTCTAACTCTCATGTTTGAGAATTTTAGATTATTATACATTGACTTCAATTTTCAATCTACGATTTGATTATCTTAGAATTGTTAAATAATTTTATATAAAAATTAAGTTCATTTATATATATATAAAAATAAAAATAATTGTAATAACTCATATCCAATTACAAAGATATTACTCATCTACCATGTAAATAAAAAAGGTAAACATAACCGTCCTTCTTATCTTATAGGATTATAGAGTCAAACAAATAAACACACATCATAGGACCAAATAAACCCTCACACTAGAATAATGATCAACTTTATATCATTTTGTAATAGTTCGCATTCAATCGTGTAGTTATTGTCTGTTTTGAATTCAAAGAGACTCTCAAGACTTTAAAACACCTTTATAAAATTAAAAAGAGCTTATATAATATGAGAAATTTTTTCTTTTATCTGATGTGGGATATTACAAATAAAACCACAAAGACCCCTTATTAAAACAAAACTCGGTGAAAAACTTACACAATTTGGAATAACTTGATTAATAAGAAGATTAAAAGTTTGGTTAAATAATTTTAATCTTAAAATTGAGAGTGACAAAGGTACTAATTTCATGGTTAAAATGACAATTAAATAACCGTGGCTCCATAAATATATTATCTTTCATGGAATTAATAAAGGTATAGTGGGAAAGCAATCCATTTCCATTCTTTCCTTATTTACAAATAAATTTATAAATAGAATTTAAAACATTTCCTATAAATTTCCATTAGTTTTCCCAAAATTTGGAATGAAAATATCGATGGAGTTGCGAGCATGTTGATGGACGATTGTTTTCCTTAAATTATAATTATCTCAACTTTTGTTTTCGTCATGCGTTACCAATGTATAAAATAGTGAAAAAGGAGATTCCACATATAAATTTTAAAATTCAATTATAATAGCCATGATTTATCATCCAGATTTCGCTCATGGATCGTAATCATTGAATTTTGGTGAAAAAGAAAATGATTATTTCCATATTTAGATTTATGTTATGAAAATTGGGTTATCTATATTTGTTTATATCACCAAGGAGGCTCTCACTCCTGATTATAAATTGTACTCACCTTTGTGGCCACCTCGAAACCTTCACACCCTTCTTCTCTTTTCTCTCAGCTATGGCGGTTTCCGCGTGTGTGGTTAGAACAAACCCATCCATCTCTCCATGTCTGAAAGCTCCAAGGCCAAGCCTCAGTGGCAGAAAACAGGTACCCCTCACATTCTGTTGGCTGTTGCAGCCATTTGGGTTTCATGTCTTTGTGCAATTTCTTTTTATATGTACATATAGATTATTATATGATATTGTTGTTGTTTTTGGTTTTGGATCATTCAAATGGTTCATGTTTTGATGATTCTGATGTGGGTTTGCTGCCATGGTCATGGTCATGGTTATGGACGGCGAAATGGCTGTCGATCCGGGATGGTGTTTTACAGTCCTGCTTGAGAGCTTGTGCCGCAAATACTTCAGATGGTGAGGAAGGGAACAAGATGACCAGAAAAGAAAAGGACGGAGGGTGGAAGATAGAATTCACCGGAGAAAAACCTCCCACACCACTACTAGACACAATCAATTATCCAGTCCACATGAAAAACCTCTCCACCCAGGTGAACTCATCAATCATCATGGCGGTCATATGATTTTGTTCAATGGGTTTCTCCCCTCCCAATTCCCAACCAGATTCAACAGCTTTCTCCTGTGTTTTTTATGAATTGTTTTTGGCTTTGTTCATTTGGTGTTTCAGGATCTTGAACAACTAGCAGCAGAGCTTAGAGCAGATATCGTACAGAGTGTATCAAAAACAGGTGGGCATCTAAGCTCAAGCTTAGGAGTAGTGGAACTGACAGTGGCTCTTCATCATGTATTCAACACCCCCGAAGACAAGATCATATGGGATGTTGGCCACCAGGTGAGGAGATTTACTTTCCATACACAATGAGATGAAAGCATGTGTTCAATGTTTTCAGTTGACTGATATCTCTTGAAGCTTTACCCAGTAAGATACAAAATTCCATTGTAGTTTCAAAAGTTTATTTCCATTCTCTTTGGCTTGGAATTAAGAATATGAAAATAAAAATGCACCTTTTGAAATATAAAGAATCTCTCCAAAAGATAAGAAGAATTAGTTAGATTTGTTTTTTGTTTTTAGAATGCGTATCTAAGGTTATTTCATTTTCATTGTTAGGTTCAATCTTATGAGATGTGATTTGTCTCAAATTCTTCACAACCCCCTTTTTTTTTTGTTTGGGTTTTAATTTGCAAGCGGAATTAGGTTCAATCTTATGAGATGTGATTAGACAAGCGGAGATGTGATTAGACAAGCGGAATTAGGTTCAATCTTATGAGATGTGATTTGTCTCAAATTCCCCCCCCCCCCCCCCCCCCCCCTCTCCTTGTTTGGGTTTTAATTTTTTATATGATTAATTTCATTTTGCTTTATTGATTTGATCCCTCCTTTTGAATTCTACTTTGTTTGACATATTTTCTTCCTTTTTATGTTCGAGTATATAAATTGATGATACTATTTTCACTTTATCTAACGTATTGTCCCATCATTTTTTCTTTTGAATTTGAATTGATTTTAATGTTTCCCTTTATTTGATC
The DNA here is from genome assembly GCF_004353265.1 of Vitis riparia. Taxonomy (NCBI): domain Eukaryota; kingdom Viridiplantae; phylum Streptophyta; class Magnoliopsida; order Vitales; family Vitaceae; genus Vitis; species Vitis riparia. Next base: position 6,639,487 of record NC_048437.1, read on the forward strand.
CAATTTTATTTTTACCTTACCAATAATTGTCATTGTTCACTTCATTTAATATTTTTTGTTGATCAAATATAGTCTATTATTAAGAATCACTTTATTGACTTAATATCCTCTTCATCATACTGAATTGTATTTTCTAATTTGATGATCTTAAAAAAAAACGCAAACTTTTGCACTCTCTTTTGTTTTGTTTTATACTTTCATTTTATTGAAATTGTAGATATATTTTGAGATGGAGATAGGTCTAAAGTTAATATTTGGTTGAGGATAAGGAATACTATTGAGAATATATACATAGCTATTCAAGTGTATTAAGAGCCAAATAAAATCTCAAGTTGACTTTTTTGATTGAGGAGGAGGAATATTTATTAAAAGAATATTGACTTCCTTGCAAATTGGGAACCATTGCTTGTCTTTGTAAAAGCAAAAGATTGAGTTCCTTCTTGATTTATTTTCATGGGCATCCATTGAGATTTCCTTTTTATTTCTAAAGCACAATTTTCTAATTATTTTATTTTATTTTTTCTCTTTTACTTAAGTTATGAACCAAAGCTGAAGTAGGTCCCAAATAAGCTATTTTTGAAAATATTAAATCTGCTTTCACCATGTGAGCCTACTAAGGAAGATGTTGAAACCATTTCATATTTGGAACATATTGCTTCAAGGTTTAGTTTCCTTAAGAGTATTTCCTTTCACATTCATGGAGTTAGAAATGCTATTTTTGAAGTCAAATTAACTATTTTGATCAAGAGGGAGGAAGTCCTATTTTATAAATCTCCTCTTTGGCAGATGGAAGGGTTTGATTCCCTCCTGACTGTTGTGATTGACATCAAAGATCTCATTTTAACTTATTTGGTTTGAATGGGTCTCACCCTCTTTAGTTCTAATGGTTCAATTTCCTTTTCATTGGTTTTCTATTTTTACATGCTCTTTTGACATGGGATGAGTGTTAGACTAATTGTTTGGGTTTGATAGATATTTGATTCTGATGACTCCAACTAACCATTAGACTAAGTGGTAGAAAGACTAGAAATGTTTTCTAGAATCACTATCAAACACACTCTAAAAGTAAGAAATCTTATTGATAATTTTGAGTAAGAGAAATACATCTTGCAGGCCTACCCGCACAAAATTTTGACAGGAAGGAGGTCTAGGATGCACACTATCAGGAAAACCTCAGGTTTAGCAGGGTTTCCCAAAAGGGAAGAGAGCGTCCATGATGCTTTCGGTGCGGGACATAGTTCTACCAGCATCTCCGCTGGTCTTGGTATGTTTTTCCGTTCTCTTTTTTCATCTATTTTGAGCATACCTCCTTCAAACATTTCTGTTTTGCATTAATATAGAATCAACACAACTATTCTTGATTTTCTGAAGGCAGTAGATGGTAGAAACTTACTTTGAACTCCTATACTCATTTACTTGTTTTGTTGAAAACATCGAAACCATTGTAGGTATGGCAGTAGGAAGGGATCTTCTAGGGAAGACCAACAGTGTTGTTGCAGTGATTGGGGATGGAGCCATGACTGCAGGGCAAGCATATGAGGCAATGAACAATGCAGGGTACCTTGATACTAACATGATTATCATATTAAATGACAATAAGCAAGTCTCTTTGCCCACAGCTACTCTTGACGGTCCTGCAATTCCTGTTGGGGCCCTTAGTAGAACTTTAACCAAGCTCCAATCAAGCACCAAGTTCCGCAAACTTCGTGAAGCTGCAAAAGTGAGCCTTGATGCCTTTCATTTGTTGCTTCCCTCTTGTTTGGATTCTTTCTATAATATTTCAAATTTAAGATTGATTCAACTTGGTTTTGACCTGTAAAAGAGCATCACGAAGCAGCTTGGAGGGCAAACATTTGAAGTTGCAGCCAAGGTAGATGAGTATGCGAGGGGTCTGCTCAGCGCTAGCGGATCTACTCTGTTTGAGGAGCTAGGGTTGTATTACATTGGTCCAGTGGATGGTCACAATGTTGACGATCTAGTAGGCATTTTTCAGAAAGTGAAAGCAATGCCTGCACCAGGTCCAGTTCTGATCCACATTGTAACAGAGAAAGGGAAGGGTTATCCTCCAGCCGAAGCAGCAGCTGATAGAATGCATGGTAAGACTGCAACTTTATAATCCCATTGCATTATGAAGCATAATAATTTTTCTAATCCTCTCTCTCTCAGGGGTTGTCAAGTTCGACCCCAAGTCAGGCCAGCAATTTAAATCCAAATCCCCAACACTTCCATATACTCGGTACTTTGCTGAATCTCTGATTGAAGAAGCCGAGGTAGATGACAAAATTGTAGCCATCCATGCTGCAATGGGTGGTGGGACTGGCCTCAATTATTTCCAGAAAAGGTTTCCTGATCGTTGCTTTGATGTGGGGATTGCTGAGCAACATGCTGTCACATTTGCAGCTGGTTTAGCCTCAGAGGGTCTCAAGCCATTCTGTGCCATCTACTCATCCTTCCTGCAGCGAGGATATGATCAGGTGTTAATGCAGAAAAAATAATAACAAAAATGAGATACAATTTGCTTCAGTGTCATTCTTTATAATAATAATAATAATAATAATAATAATAATAATAATAATAATAATAGTCATAATAATTGATGGCAAAGGTTTATACTAACAGTTTTTAATGGCTATGAAGGTGATACATGATGTAGATCTTCAAAAGCTACCAGTCCGATTTGCTATGGATCGAGCTGGTCTGGTTGGTGCAGATGGCCCTACTCATTGTGGAGCATTTGATATCACCTATATGGCTTGCTTGCCCAACATGGTGGTCATGGCTCCATCTGATGAAGCAGAGCTTATGCACATGGTTGCCACAGCAGCAGCCATTGATGACAGGCCTAGCTGCTTCAGGTTCCCGAGGGGAAATGGAATTGGAGCTGTTCTTCCACCTGATAACAAAGGAACCCCACTTGAGGTTAGCATAATAACTGACCAACTTGCAAATAGGTAAAAACAAACAGGCCGCCAAACTGAAAATTACATGTAATGTCTTTTATTGTTCCATAGATTGGAAAGGGAAGAATACTGACAGAAGGCCATAGGGTTGCTCTTCTGGGATATGGTTCTATGGTTCAGCAATGTGTTGAAGCTGCAAGCATTCTTAGGTCCCGGAATATTTTTGTGACAGTAGTGGATGCGAGGTTTTGCAAACCTTTGGATGGAAATCTCATCAGGAGATTGGCCAAAGAGCATGAAATCCTGATCACTGTGGAGGAGGGTTCAATTGGAGGTTTTGGATCCCATGTTTCTCACTTCCTGTGCTTAAATGGTATTATGGATGGACCCCTAAAGGTAATTTTCCTTCACATTAGAAATTTTAAACCTTGAATATCAATACTTAATGTCCTAAATTCTCCTTTTCTGGATTTTGATTCTGCTGGATGCTTCTTCTCAGTTGAGAGCAATGGTACTTCCTGATAGATACATTGACCATGGATCACCTGAAGATCAGATTCAAGAAGCAGGGCTCTCTTCCAAGCATATCTCTGCAACAGTGCTATCTCTCTTGGGAAGGCAAAAAGAAGCTCTCACCCTCAACTGAATGCATATATGAAAAGCAAGACTCCATTCTACAAGTTTTGAAATCCTTTCACTTCCTCAAAAGGTTTTGTTCTAGTTTTTCAGGATGAGAAAAAATACCAAGATTCTGATCCAAAAGCTCATGCTTGGGATTCCAAAATACCAGGATCTAGAACTCCTTGAAGAATTTATCCCAACATCTAATCAACACACAACATTGATTAGGAATTCTGGAGGTCAAGCCATAATCTGTGTTTGTGCATATTATCTATATCCCAATGTAATGGATACCATATCAGACATGAAATTTGGTAAAATATCAAAAGAAACAAGAGAAAAAGTTTTCGTGAAGGAAATCTGTATCCTCTTTATGTTTTCTGTTTGTTTTAATTTAGAATCAATGACCGGTTTGTAAGGAATTTAGTATTAATATTGTTTAATTATGAATTAAACTTTGAGTAAGGTTAAGTGAGATTAATTAATGACTTAAGTATGCTTATTAGGTTCTTATGGGCTGATTAGAGTTATGAAAACCTAAAGGACCAATGGACAATTGTAAGTTTAATATTGGTTAATTTGGAGGACTAAAGTGCAATTATGGAAAGTTGGGGTTGGTGGCAGCCATGTGACCTGTCATCTCCTACTTGGCTGCATGGAGACCCCTTTATAAGGGCCTGCACCTCGTTTTGCACCATTTCACTTGTAACAGCTTGGGTTAGAGAGAGGATCTAGGGAGAGAAAGTGAAGATTTGAGGTAAGCAAATTGTTTAATTTAGTAATTTTGGTTTATTTTAGTTCATAATGGTATGTTGAAACAAATTAATGGTAAAATTTGTGCAAAAGTTGAGTGTAATTAGCTAAAAACATGTTTTAATTAAAAAACACAATTAATTAAGGATTAAAGTGTTTTAGCTTAAGTATTTTATTAATAGTAAGATCAGCATAAATCTTTATTTAGTTTGGTTTGATTGGAAAATAAATTAGTAAACATGTGATTAATTAGGTTATTTGGACACTTGGGATTTGTTAATGGGTTAGACTTTAAGAAAATAAAAACAATTAGTGTTTGGTAATTCATTAGGGAAAATTATTATGCATTGTAAATATTGTTTAATTCAATTCAAATTTGATTTGAAAACCTGTGGGCATGTAGATTAGAGAATATTAGAATTAAAAATTGGCAACAATAAATTGTATAAATTTTCATGGTTAGGAAATCTAAATTATGTGTTTCATTTTAATTTCTTGTAATAGGTAAAGATCGTCTACATAGAAAAATCACAAAGGGAAAGTCCGTGTAAGGTAGGGAATTTTATGTTGTTCTATGGTGTATCTAATTTCTTTCCTTGAAACATTTATGAGAATTTCATGTCATTTCTATGATTTCATAAAATGTTTAAATGTGTCATTGCATCTCAGTTTATTGTATTGAAATGTTACAATGATATTGGAACTTATATTGGTATGAAGATTCATGGTTTTGTGTTGTGGAAATGGTTCATGGCGTGGTTGCATTGCAAGAAGGATATGGAATAATCACATATGATATTCAAAGAATTGATTGGTGGGAAGTGTTTATGTGATGTTATAGGCATTATCCTTTGATATATTGTTTATGTGGAACCGTGGATCCTTGGGTGAAAGTCCCTAAAGCCCTCGAGGAAGACACTCCGATATGGGTGTATGGGGTTGGTCCTACCCCTGGATTTTAGTCCCTAAAGACACGGGGTTGGTCATGCCCTTGGGTATGAGTCCTAAAAGACACAGGATATGACTTGTCGTTGGGTGATGTCCCAGAATAGTCATTATTATATTGATCGAGTATCTTGTGGAGCATTGATATTTGATGTGTAGATTGGTAGGGGTTAGCAGTTTATTAGTTGTAAAAGGATAAATGAGGAAAAACAAAGATGAAACCATCAAACACATGCATATATGTTTGACATGATTACATATTTGTTAATGGTTATAAAATGTTTATCATGCATGCTATTATACATTTAATTCAAGGTTTTTAATGGTATGCTTAGGATGGTTATAAACTTTCCTACTAAGTTGTGAAATCACCCTATCCCTTCCACCTTTAGATGCAGGTTAGAAGACCTAAGCTGGAAATAATGCCTGAACATTACTTTATTGTTGATTGGATGTTGTTTGCTTGCATTGAAAGTGTTTCGAGGCTTTGCCTTTGTATTAAAGACTAAATCTTTTTGAAGTAATGATGTAATGTATATTTGTTATATACACTTATAGTATGGGCTACCCGTAGCGAACCATGAGATTTTGGTATATGTAAATTAACATAGTACAAGTTTCTTTTGTGAAACAAATCATATTTTGTTAAGTATTAGTTACAAAGTTTAATACATGATGTACTCTTTATAACAGGTTTTGCATATTTTTTCTTTTGCACAAAATCAAACAGGAACTCAACGTTTAAATTTTTGTATCCCCATATTTTTTTAGAGCACTTATACTGTATTTGAGTATCAATTGTTAAGTTTGAAAAAAAACTAGAGTGTGACAAATTTCATCCAAAGAGACTCTTAAAGTTCTGAGGTATTTTGGTATAGGATTCATCTAACTGATTCTCTATTGAGTAAAGTGTCATAGACTTAGTATTTTAGAGACTTGGACAACGCAAGACACTGTTGCTAAGTCAACCTTCCACAAATTATGGACAGTGACAAATTTCATACCATAGACTCTTAAGGTTCTTGAGAATCCTAATACTAGTGTATCCTTATAATGACTCATCTTCAGAGCAAAGTGTCATGGATTTAGGTGTTTTTCAAGCATCCATGCGACACTTAGATAACTCAAAACACTTAAAAGTTGCTAAGTCAGTCTTCCCTTGATTTAGCTTGCTATGTTAAGCAATGCTTGTGATATGAAAGTTACAAATACACAAACGAAGCCACACTTAAGACATTACTATGTTAATTAGTGCTATATATATGACATGAAAGTTAGAAATACATAAAGAAAGCAACACTTCATAGAATTTAAAACAATGAAAACATGCATTACACAAGAATACTTTACAAGCCTTGAAATCTCTCGAGTGTTTGATGTGTTGGGTGAATAGGATCATCACCTCTTTAGGAGCATATGTGGAATTCTTTGGAATGCTTAATGTTTCCTACAATTCTAAATCAATATTCTATATACAAATCATATACAAGAGTTTGCAAAAACATTTTAGGATACTTCACAAAACTCTAAGGACTTCTGCCCATTTGGGCAGGGTGTGACAAAAGGTTATAGTTAGCATTTCAAACATTTTTTTTTCTTCCACTTATCCAAGTCCTGCAACACAAATCTCATGTCAGAAGTGCAATCCAATTCCTTAACCTTCTCTATTAATTCCACCAACTTTTGATGCAGATACTAAAGTTAGGGTAGGACTAGTCTCTATCCATGAAGGTCATCAATCCAACTCATTGCAGGATTCTTCTTTAATCTCATTGTCCTTACTGCACTTTTCATCTCAATCATCTCGTTCCAATTACTAGTTGAAGCATAAAGATCAGACAACAAGATGCCTGAATCCTATATGCAATATGCAATGTCCTCCATATAACATGGAAAGTATCTACCAACCTTCTTCAATCAAAATCCCTTGTTGCATGTTGAGAGAACAATCACCAGTGAAAAATCATTCGGCTGTCTCAAATCTTTTATCTTATTAAATAGTTGAAGTGCTTCTTGTACATCATCGATGTTGTTGGTGAAGCGAAGGATTGGCTCAACAACACAATTGCCAATTTGTCAATGCCTTGGCAAGTAAGCCAAGTGATCTTGCAACCAAAATGGTCACACCTATTCAGATGGCAAAGTTGGTAAAAGATAAGAGACGAGTGCAAGCTAGCAGAAGGAGAGTGGAGTGAGTTAGTTGAGAAGAGTAACTTGCTTCATCTAACATTTATCTTAGCCATTATAATTATTATTAGATAGCTGGAATACCAAGGTTAATTTAAGAGTCATTCATTGATTCGAGATGGGGTTTATTTGATTCTTCTTTTAAGCTTGTGCAATGTTATGTCAAACTTGTCTTAATGGATGAATTTGTGAATTGATTTGGACCTAGGATGAATGAGCAAGAACATGTCTTAGATGTGAGACCTACAATTGAGTTCACAGAGACCACATCAAATTCAAGAGTAGTGCCTTGATACCTTGGTCAAATGAGTCCATCATCTATCCATAGGCACATAAAGAATCATCTAAAACTTGTGAGGTTGTTGCAAACTCTCCAAAACCATCTAACTATTTCTAAATAATAATATGCATTTACAATGTTTAAAGAATATTCTAATATTCTCTATATTGTTCTAGTGACTTCCGCTCAACTTTGGAAAATTTTAGACTATTACTAATTCCTGAAAAAGCTTGAAAGAAAGAAAATAGAAAAGAAAATTATAAGAAAAAAATTAAATGATATTTATATAATTTTTCTCTTGCTTGAGTATTTTTGGAAAAGTTCAAGGACAAAAATAAATTGTTAAGAAATGCACCAATTTTAAACCTTCCTCCACACCTTTATCTAAAAAAAATTGGGAGAAAAATCTTTTAGCATTTGCCTTTATATTTTCTTTATTTGATGCCATCTCACTTTTTTCTATGACATCTAAAGATAAGTAAATAATTTTTTAAACATTTTTCTTTCCTTTTCTTGATACTTTTCAAGAATCAAACATAGTCTTAGAGAAACTTAAAGAACTTTTGGTTTCTTTAAGGTCATATTTGGTACGCAAGAATGAGGAGCAAGAATAAATATTTCATTCATTTTCTTATTCTTTCTTATGTTTGAATAACTTAAAAAACAATGAAAATGAAACAAAAAATGATTTCTAAGGAAATGAAATGTCACTTATAAATGACATTTCAACTTAACGAAGAGGTATTTTGATTTTCTAGTACAAGTTATTTTTAAAAACATTTTTTTAAAAGTTAAAAAACTAAAAACTTTTTTGGATAAGTTGTTTTTAAAAATAATTATTTTTATTTATTTTGTAAAAAGAAAATTGTAAATTCAATTTATATATTATAGAATAAATTTAATTCAAGTCTTATTAAAAATAAAAATAATTTTGTAATTGTAAATAATTTTTTAAAAAATAGGTTTCAATAAATATGAATGGTAATATTATAATAAAATCATAAATTATATATATATATATATATATTAAATATTATAAAAATATGGATATTAACATATTATAAAAGCATTATTGATCCATTTTGTTAAAAATGAATAATAATAATAATAATTTAAAATTAATAATTATTAATACTATTTTTAAAAATTAGTAAACTTATTATTTTGTTTTTAAAAATTGTTTTTCAAGAACAACAACCAAATAATAGTATTATTTTTTTTTAAAAAAAAATTATGTTTAAATTACAAGCTCAAATAGTTTTTAATTATTTAGCTAAAAAAACTCTCAAAGATATTCTTTTTTTTAAATGAAAATAAAAAATTATTTTAAATTGTGTATAATGTGATATTTTTTTTAAAATGAAAACAAAATATTATGTTAAAATATATGTAAAGATATTATTTTTAGATTCTTATTATTAATTAACGTTAAAATATAAACAAATAATACTTTTAACCTTACATTCCTGCCTATGTCCAAACATGAGAGTTAGAATTACCGAATTCATTTTCATTCAAGAAGAAATAGAAATGAAAAAAAAAAAAAAATTATTTCTATTCCTAATTCCCACCTACCAAACATGATATTAAAGGTTCTGAAATCTCCTGACCGTTTCAAGGAGTAGGAAATTTCAGCAGAAATTGAATAGCTTTCCTCTGAACCTAGAAACTTCGCCCAACCATGAATATGCTCAAATAAAGGTGGGGCTGCTCATTTGTATAGGGTGTGACATTATCCACACGGTTGCCACAGCAGTAGTCTGATGACAAGCCTAGCAACTTCAAGTTCCCAAGGGCTAATGGAGTTGGAGCAGCTCTTCCAACTAAAAACAAAGGAAACCCACTTTAAGTTAGCCTATTAAGTGATCAGATTTTATATATATAGAAAGAAAAAGGATTACAAAACAGAAAATTACATGCAGATGGCTTTTTTTATATTATTATTGAAATAGTTGGTGCATCAATCAATGGTCCAGATCCACGGGTGCCTGTACATAATGAACAGTAGAAAATGGGTATATGCACATGAACAACCCTCGAATGAGATAAAGACCTCATGAACAGATTCACCAATAATCACCACAGGAACATAACCCATTTCTGAAATGATGAAATCTCTTTACATCTCTAGCAATTATATCCCTCCCAACAATTTTGGAGACAAATTTCATCCAAGTATGACAATCCCCACAGACTCTAAGGTTCTTGAGAATCCTGATAGTAGTATTCTTATAATTGCTCCTCCATAGAGCAAAGGCTACGGCTAGCTTCTCACTGTGATAATACAAAGACCTTATTTTCTTCTCCTCATCCAAGTCTTGCAACACAAATCTCGTATCAGGAACATAACCCAATTCCTTAACCTTTTCTATCAATTCCTCCAACTTTTCGCGTATATCCCTAAAGTTTGGGTGGGACCAGTCTCCAGCCATGAAAGTATGAATCTCTCTTTCAACATCAACCCAACTCATTGCAGGATTCTTCTTTAATCTCATCTCCCTCATCGCACTTTTCATCTCAATCACCTCGCTCCAATTACCAGTTGAAGCATAAAGATTGGACAACAGGACATGAGTGCCACCGTCTTCAGGTGCGAGATCAATCACTCTATTCATTACTCTTTTTGCCATCTCAACATCCCCATGAATCCTACATGCACTAAGCAATGTCCTCCATATAACAACATCTGAAATGTTCACCTGGTTTATCAACATTTCTGCTTCTTTAAGTCTCCCAGCACGCCCCAACAAATCAACCATGCAAGCATAGTGATCTTTGGTCAGTTCTATGTTACCGCTGTTCTTAGCAGAGGAAAAGATATGACAGCCTTCTTCAAGCAATCCTGCATTGTTGCATGCTGAAAGAGCACCCAGCCATGTAATATTATTTGGCTCAAGTCCTGTGTCTTTCATCCCATTGAATAGTTGAAGCGCTTCATGCCCAAAACCATTCTGGGCATAACTATATATCATTGAGTTCACAGATACCACATCAACTTCAAGCAAACCATTAAAAACTGACCTTGCTATTTCTGTACTTCCACATTTCCCATAGAAATCAATAAGTGCGGCACCCACATATTTATCAATATCCAGTCCAAATTTCATGACTATGGCATGAATTTGTTTCCCTTGCTCGAGCATTGCAAGGCTTGAACAAGCTCGAAGAACACTAGATAATGTGAAAGAATTAGGAGTTATTGAACTTCTTAACATTTGACGGAACTTTAATAGAGCAAGCTCTTCTCTACCATTTTGCACAAGACCCACTATAACTGATGTCCAAGTCACCTGGTTGGGGTTAATGAACTGCTTGAAAACCTTTAAAGAATCATCAACCAAGCCACATCTATAATACATTGTAAGGAGTGAAGTTTGCGAAGCAACAGCAGACTCAAGGCCAGCCTTAACGATGAGACCATGAATCAATCTACCACTAGTCAAATCCTCTAAATTCCCACAACAAACCAAGACGCTCGACAAAGTATACTCATTTGCTTCAATGCCCTTCTTCGTCATATTCCTGAAAACCTGTAGAGATTCACCATCTTCACCATGATGGCTGTAACCGACAATCAAAGCTGTAAACAAAACCACATCTTTCCCCACAACTTGGTCAGACACCAAGCGAGCATCCCTCATTTTACCAAACTTGGCATACATATCAACAAGAGCACTACCAACAAAGACGTTAGAAACCCCCACACCCAGTACCACTGACTGCCCATGAGCTCTTTGGCCTTCATGTACAAGTCCCAGATCAGAAAACGCCTTGAAAACACTGGAAAATGTGAATTCATCAGGTAGAATTCCATCAGGAACCATCCTCTGATAAATCTCAATAGCTTCTTTACTTCTACCATTCCTAATGTAAGAAGCAATCATAGAATTCCATGCAACGATGTGCCTGTGAGGCACTTCATCGAACACTTTACGCGCGTACACGACACTACCGCACTTGAGGTACGCATCAATGAGCTTATTACCTAAACTATGATGAAACCCACGTTTGAGTGCGTGGGATTGAATTTTTGTGATGTCTGTGATGGATTTTATCCCTATACATTGCTGAATCAAAGAAGAATACAACTGTAAAGACTCTGAGAAGCTTGCACCATTGTGGGCAGTTGCCAAAAAACTTTTAGCAGCACAAGTAAAAGATTTTACAATGCTAGGTGGGATTGGCCTTGGTTTGGCGTGTTGGATAGTAAACCAATTCAAATTCTCAGGGAACCCAACCGTTCTCTCGAGGAGACATCTCTGCATCTCTTTCTGGCAAGGAGCGAGACTCTCGAGTCCGTGACCCGATCCCACGTAATGAATCATACGCCATAGGGGGGTCGAATTGGGTCGGTTTTACGGAGACCCGAGACCCACTTACTGATTGGCATTTCATTACATGAACAGAGGTTTAGTGGCAAATTGGGAATTATCAGATTATAATTCATGGCTATGAATTTTTCTTTTGAAACAGATTTGAAATATAAGATTAGAAAAATGATAGAAAGAGTTCAATTGGGTAATTACTTTTTCAATGAAGGCCCAATTAAAAATGAAATTACTACTCGTACACCATATTTTTGCATCTTTAAAGAATTAAGGCCATATGTAAGTAATAATTTAAATAAATTGCATGTAAAGAGAGGACCCAAAGTGCAAATAGTAATTTATATCATGGTTAGACAATCACCTATATCCATTTCCTATGGATTTTTCAAATGAAACTCTTCTGTTTTTTTGTATCTCGATTCGATGTTTAAATTATTAGGATAAAGTCCTTAAAAACATGATGTAACAATAAAATAAAATTTATTAATATTTATATTATGATTTGAGTTTTTTTTATCCTATATTTATTCATTATGCTGAGTATTCATATCTATATCACTTGCATTAATTATGCATAACTAAGGTGCATTAGAAATTGCACAAGAGATGCAAGTTATGAATTCTTTATAAGATCGATGATTTCTTCAAAAGGAAATGATTCATTTGTGGTCTTTTAGAACATTAGAAAAGGAATGCTCCTACTTCTCAAGGATATGAAGGTACACATCATATTCTCAATATTGAATATGTATATTGGTAGATTTCATCAATTATGATGGATAGATTCAAGACCCACTGTTTGTAATTCTTTACAATTTTTTCAACAAGTGAAAAAGTTACAAAAATGTATTTATCTTAACTTTTAATTACAAAATTAGTTGTGTAGGCTATTGAAAGCTATTATCTCTTTCATTTGTAACTCCATTACCACTTTTCCTAGTGTTAAGAGTAATTGGATCTCACTAAAAACATAAAGAACCTATGACTAATCAAACATTTGGTATATAACCCTAGGTCATATTAATCTAAATAAGATCCAAATTCTGGTTAAGTCTAGACATTTCGATTTTAAATGATCTTTTAGTTTGTAAATCATGTATAGATAATAAAATGGTTAAGAAGATGTTTACTATTAAGAACATATGAAATGTTTGAAGTTAGTGTATACAAATATGTATAAAACTTTATTCATGGGCGCTGCTCTAATTTACTTACTTTCCTTAAAATTGGTACTATACTAATATTAATCGAGTAAAATGTAGGAACACTTAGGTTAAGAGAAAAAACACATTCTCTCTAAAGAGATTCAAAACCTCAATGATTTGATAATGTTAGAAATGCATTAATAAATTTTCCTATTTACATAAATGGCAAAGCTTAAAGTTCCGTAAAAGCAAGATCCTTCTTTGGCCAAGAAAATGTTAAGAATAAATAAGAAAAAAATAAATAAAATGCTTACGACAATTTTATGAAATATTGAAGACTAGTTATAAGTAAATTATGCCCATCAAACTATTTAAGAAATGATAAAATTTATGTGGGACTAGAATTTAGAAACATCTAGGAAAATTTGCATGCACCTAGTCTTAGGATTTGGGACCAGACTAATCCAAATATTTTCTACACTAATGGACCTTTACAAGTGCATAAAAGCGTTCATGACACTTTAAAAACTCTCATCCACCAAGAATAGTAGGTATAATCCATAATAAATACAAGAGCTACCGATGGTGAGTTAAAATATAAGTGAAAAATGTGTTATGCTCTAAGATGCAATCACAAATACGTGTAGATGGTAGAAGAAAGAAGTTGGAATTCGATATTTGGTACAAGAGATATTGATATATTAATTGATGGTGAAAATAAAGTGGATTTGTAGCTCAATGAATAAAAATATAATTAATTAAAAGATTGTAAATTACAATTTCATAGGTTTTTATCAAATAGATAGACTGAGTTAAAATACAAAAGATATTTTTTATGAGCCTTGGTAAATGAGTTTCTCTAGCTACCATCCGATTTTAAGAGTCCGTTTGATAATGATTTTAAAAAATGTTTCTAACATTTTTACTACTTAAAAATTTTTATCATTCAAATATTAAAAAAATTATGAACATTTTATATAACCACTATCAAATGTACTCTAAGACAGAGAAAAGTATAGGTTATGCTAGGGTATCAAAAATCACTTTTTATTATCATACACACTTTTTCAAACCAATAGGGTATCGAAACATGGAATGACCACTTTTTAAACCAATAGGATATCAACACATGGAAAGGTCATTTGAATGAAAACAAAAAAACAAAAAACAAAAAACAAAACCAATTTTTGGAACTATTTTATTAATTTTTAGAGTTATTTATAAAGTTGTAAAATAAATAAAATTTTGTAAAAATAAAAATTTTGTGAAATAAAAGTTGTTATTTATTTTATAATATAAAATTACACTAGTAGAAAAAATGCAATTTATGACACTTGATTCTTTGGCGCCTCTAAAAAGTGTCAAGGAATTGGGTCGCTTCTAAACCATATATATTTGATTCAAGGATGCTTTTTAAGTTGATGCTTTTGGAAGTGTCATGGTTGGAAATGGAAGGTAACCTTGGCATTTTTATAAGTGTCATTGAAATGGAGTTCAGACATTGGCACTTATATTAAGCGTCATTGAATTTACTAGTATATATTTCTTTCTTTTTCCTCGTCCTAACACATTACACTCTCATCCCAACCCTTGGAGCCCTAAGCCAAGACAATCACCCACATCTTCAACCACCACCAGCACTAATCGATGAGAAAATGTTACGAACATGTTGAAGTTACTCTCATTTCATTTCTTTTTGGTTTGTTTGCTTACCTAGAAAATGAGAGAAAAAACCATAAATTAGGTTTAAATTTTTTGAATCCAAAATCTTGAATTGGTTGATTGGATTTCAGTTATATATAACTTTCTGATTTTTATGTTTGATTAAGAAAAGCGTGAGAGGGATTTGAAAAATGCAGAGGCCCTATTTTCCTAAACCCTAACTCTTTAAACAATCCATTATTGAGGCTTTCTCCATTGTAAGGAACCTCGGGGTGCACTTGTTTTATCCATTACCAGCTTCTAGAATTGACTGCATTTTTTCTTAGTTTCTCGATCCACTTTACTTAACACCTCTGGTGCTGCTCCTGGAAGGGGCAATCAGTGTATAGAATGATGTCAGTTGTTTAAATATGTTTCACTTGTCCAATAAATGGTTGAATTTTTGTTTAAGGTTTGGAGTAACACCATTGAGTCCATTATGCAGACAATTTTTATTTCAGAATTTCTTAATTTTCTGAAATGTTTTATGTGCAGTGTCTGGGTTGCACGCAGACCACCAGGCTATGCTTTTATCGACTTTGATGACCGTATGTTTTAAAGATTTTCTTGTAATGGTGTTTATTGTTCTTGAATTTTCTCTATGCTTGAACCCCATGCCAACAACCATTTCATCTCTTTTCTCTAATTTCTGGACAAGTTTGTCTTCCTCTTCACCTCAATAATTATTATTAATTTTCATTGCTATTTAGGGTTGGAGACCTAATAATAAGAAAGAATATTCTGTTCTATGTTGGGTTTTGGGTTTCATGTTGTTGTGTTTCGATCGTGTTGATGGTTTTGTTTGTATGATGAGAGGGATGCTGGATAATGACCAGGTACACCAGGTCCAAAGTAATGGGTTATATCCCATTGGTCATCGCCCTGTGTGAAGAGATATCTGAGTAGAAGAAATTTATCTCTTAATGACTTCATCAACTGAGTTCAAACATAATTTAGTCTAAGCCTCTATACAACAACTTAGAATATTTTCCATATTTTGCAGTATCTTTTATTTGATAATTCAGCTCATGTTTATCCTTTTAGTTTCTTTCCCTTTGTCATCCTCTAATTTTTCCTTATTGTCTTCGGCTACTTGAATTCTTGATATAAATCTTTAGGAGTTTTATTTTGCATAATGATAGTTAAAAAAATATTAATTGAATTTATTTTAAATAATTAGATGATTTTAATATTTAAAAAATCAAATTAAAAATAATAATTTTATTGTTTAAAAAAATTAGTGATTTTAATATTTAAAAGTTATTTATGAATATCTTATCAACTTGAAAAGGTAATTTGTAAACTGTTTGAAAATTAAGACAATATTTTTCTATTATGGAGATTAATTAGATTTAATTATAAAATGATCAAATTTTAAATTTGTAATTTTAGCAATTATTGATTTTAATATTTAAAGGTCATTTATGACTATCTTATCAAACTTGGAAATGTAATTTGGAGAGCGTTTGAAAACTAAGATAATATTTTTTCATTTATGAAGATTAATTTGATTTGATATTTAAAATTTTAAAATAAAATTTTATCCGAAAAGGTAATTTGGAAAGTGTTTAAAAAGTAAGACAATTTTTTTTTATTTATGGCGATTTCTTTGATTTTATATTAAATAAATCAAAATTTTAAAATTTAATTTTATTGTTTGAAACTTTTAGTGATTTAATTTTAAATTTAAAAGTCATTCATGACAACCTTATCAACTTGAAAAGGTAATTTGGAGATTGGTTGGAAAGTTAGATAATATTTTTCTATTTATGGAGATTAATTAATTTGATTTGACATTAATTTTAAACTTTCCTTTTAATATAAAATTTTAATAGCTTCTAAGTAAAATGTCATATAAGTCTTTATACAGGCATATGAAAATCGAACCAAATTTTGATACTAACCTTGACTTGGTGGTTTTCATTTGTGCTCTTGTAGATCTTATATTAGTTTAGTTTCTTAAATTTGGCATATTGGATTAAGATATATACGATAAGTTTGGCATATACTTTTTTATTCATTTTATATCTTTTTTTTCAATGAAATAATTTAGATAAAATGTGTAATTCCACCTATTTACCTAAAAACTAGATGTTGATGCATGTATACATCATTATTTATTTTTTAATAAATATAATTAACTTTATTTATTCTTCGTTGTCAGGATTGCAAGGTTTTATCATATGTTGACAAGGTTTGTGGGTTTGTAAAATATAGTCTAGATTATGTGTTAAGAACAAGAAACCAATTATACCAATTTTATTATTTATTTCTCAAGTTAGTCTACCAATGTAGGTTTAGAGTACATCACTTAACAAAAGCTATCCAAATTCGTGAGCATACCATATTTATGTGGAGTTTGTTGTAGATTTCCAATAAGTTAAAAGAAACTTTATTGTCTTTTCAACGCCTTCTTCAACCTTGCGCACTCCACCTTATACAAAGAATAGAAAGAGGAGAGGTCATTTCTAATTTTTTAAGTGGACCTTCGTTTAACGTATTTGAGGCCTCTTTAAATATTAAATATATATATTATTTTATTAATAAAAGTTACTCTAGATGGTTGAGTGACTACACAACTAATCCTAATTTAAAAATATAAAAGTTTTGAGTATTCTTTATGTGGGTTCATAAATGTGTTCTCCTTATTACATTTCTATTTTTTTTTTTTTTTCTTTTTCATAAAAAAACAAGATATCCAACTTTCAATGTTTTTTAATAATATATCTTCATTATTATTGAATGGAATGAGATGTAGTGATTAGACAAAGTGGTCTTCTATTGTTGATTAATGAAAACAAGTTATCATTTTATATGACAATTAGGAGTAGAAGGTAATGATTGTGACAAAATGACAATTAGGAGTAGAAGGTAATGATTGTGACAACTAGGAATAGAGGGCTAGATGCACATAAGACATGGTTTTTAAAGGCAAGTATCTCCTTTATTTATAAAGGTAATCCGCCACTACACTAGAAACTTCTCTCTTAAAGATAGAATAGCTTGAAAGAATGACTAAATAGAAGATAAAATTTTATTTTTATTACTTTACAATTAATTATTTACTTTTATAATTGCATAGGAGTTATATGTTATCCTAAACAAGACAATGATACATTTCATGGTTTTATTGAAATAAAATATAAAAAGAAGTTTATTTTCCTATCCTTGGATTCTTATCATACACTTACCTAATGATTTATATTTTCAAAAACTTTGAACAAGCACCTCTTATCAACTCAATAAAATTAAAAGTCAAAGGAACTAAAATAAAAGTAAAAACTAATCAAGTAAATAAAAAATAAAAATATAAGAAATTAATATTAACATAGTGATAGTAAGATGGTTTTCATCTTATTTGGACCTTGGTATTATTTTTAACTGTGCATAGTAGGTCTTACGTTATTCTTCTATTTGATAATATTTTAAGAGTTCTTTATTAAAAGTCCATAAGAAGCTGCCCCAACTCCTATGCTTCATTAATTAGCTTTTGAGATTTGCATTTGTTAATGTTGAAAGAAACTATGTGTTTCTTTCTTATAAAGTAGGCAACGATTATCATTGTAATTCTTAAGATTGATGCTTTTCATGTTACTTGTTGGGAACATGCAAGTAAGTCTACTAGTTGAATGATATTCATGTTGATCCACTAAGGGCATATTTGAGTGCATTTTTTTCTTCTATTATTTTTCTTTCATGAACTTTATATCAATAAATCAACATAGGAATAAACGAGAGTTCAAGTTCATTGCATTGCTTTTCAAATATATAACTTAATTCATTCATCTTTCATTTGCTTCAATTTTTTATTAATTTCTATTTTTATTTTTACTAATAAGTTTGAACTCGATAATGAATCAATTTTTAAATCTCATGTATGATTGTTTGAACATTCATAAGCCAGTATATGATTATGTAAATTTTGTTGAATTTTGAATTTCATCATTCGATTATATTTGGTTAAAACTCTTCATAATATACATTAGTTTTTCTTGTAAATTATTTTGAATTCCTTTTCTTATAATTTTCTCATTTTCTTGTAGTGGCTATTTTGTGAAAAATTAAATTTGTCAATGTTTATTTTTATTTTTTTAATTAACCTCTTTTGATTTATATTACTCTAATGTTATTCATAACCTCTTTGAAGCAAAAGCCTAATGCAGGGATGATGCCAATGATAAGATAAATGAAGATTTATTTTTCTTCACTATCAACGTAGTATAAATCATTTTAAAATGGATCTTTTCAATAATTAAGGGAACTAAGACATATTCATGTGGTTGTATACTTAATGATTGAGATAATTATTTTACTTAGTGACAGTATTTTTTAACACTAATAATTTATTTACTCTAGTAAAACTTTTTACCTTCAATTGAGAAGACAATTGAATTTATATTAAAAACCTCTCTTCAAGTGACTTTTTTCTATGATTCAACAAAATTGAATTTATATCAAAAGAGATATTTTGAAGAGATATCTTTAATATAAATTGTGTTTAACTAATAAAAAAATTGTGAAAATGTGTCTCTTCGATATACATCTTTAATATAAATTCAAAATTTTAAAATTATAGAAGATGTTTCTTTATTTTAAATTCAATTTTTTTTATAATGTATATTATTTATATAAAAATTATTAAAAATGTTTTTTTTAAAGAGATTCTTATAGTTAAAATTCAATTTTTTTTTAATATTTATTATTGATAATGAAAATTATGGATAACGAAGGGACAACTAGTAACGTGGCAAAAAGTTCCATAAATTTGTAAATACTAGACTACAACGGATTTGATTTTTCATTATTTGACTTAATACTTAAAGTATTTTTAATGCACCAAAAATTGTCTATTTTTTAGTTTATTTCATCTCCTTAAAACAAAGGAATACGCATGTTGTTTACTTATTTCGCTTATTCGGCTTTGGTTTTTAATTTATTTGGTATATTCAAGTCCAAAATTTAATTTATTTCACTATTCTACAATCAAAACAAATGATACACGTCAGCCCCTCAAAAATAAATCAAAGGTCTCTCCCTCCTAAAACTCGAAAACCACCTCTTGTGGACGCTTGTGGCCGGAGCACACGCTTCAAGGTGTTATGTACACTTGGCGGATTTTAACAGGTGCAAGTCACACTCTCGCCATTAAGCGGCTGTGACGATTTGAAGAAAAACTGCAAAACCAGGATAAGCAATCGCGAATTCATGACGTTCTCACATACGCACATAGAACTGCTATCCGTGTAGTAGAGCCGATAAAAGTTTCAACGGGGAAGGCCATGGATTCTCAAGCTCTGCTATCAAAACAAGATGATGCTAAGCTTCACATAGTCTTGTTTCCATGGCTGGCTTTTGGCCACATGATACCATACTTGGAGCTGGCCAAGCTCGTTGCTCAGAGGGGTCATCATGTCTCCTTCGTTTCCACCCCTAGGAACATCGATCGCCTCCCAAAGCTGCCTCCTAATTTAACACCTTTCATCTCTTTCGTAAAGATCCCCTTACCCCATGTGCCAAACCTGCCGGAGAATGCTGAAGCCACCACGGATCTTCCGGAGAACAAGGTCCAGTTCCTGAAGCAAGCCTACAATTTGCTAGAAGAAGGCATAACTGGCTTCCTGGATGCTGCGGCTCCCGATTGGGTTCTTCATGATTTTACTGCTTATTGGTTGGTGCCTGTCGCCACCAAACTGGGTATAGCATGCGGATTTCTGAGTATTTTCACTGCGTCTGCTCTGTGTTTTCTCAATCCTAGCGGTCAAGATCATCGTACGGAGCCGGAGGATTTCACCGTTGCCCCCAAGTGGGTGCCCTTTCCTTCAAGAGTGGCGTTTCGGTACTTCGAGGTCGTGAAGATCTTCAACAATGCTATAGCGGGTGATGCTTCCGGTACCTCGGATATGCACCGGTTCGAGGCCTGTCTCAGAGGCTGTGATCTGTTGGCCGTGAGAAGTTGCACGGAGTTGGAACCCGAGTGGTTGCGCCTTCTGGAGCAGCTTTACCAGAAACCAGTCGTTCCGGTGGGTCAGCTCCCTCCCATCTTGCCTCACGGTGGGGACGATGACGAGGATGAGACGTGGCTGGAAATCAAATGTTGGCTGGACAAACAAGCAGGAGGATCGGTGGTGTATGTGGCATTCGGGAGCGAGGCCAAACCCAATCAGACTGAACTCACTGAAATCGCACTTGGATTGGAGCAGTCCGAGTTACCCTTCTTCTGGGCACTAAAATTGAAGCGCGGGCCTTGTGATACTGAGGTGATCCAGCTGCCAGAAGGATTCGAGAAGCGAACCAAGGGTCGCGGGGTGGTGTGCACGAGTTGGGCGCCTCAGCTCAAGATACTGAGTCACCCCTCCATTGGTGGGTTCTTGAGTCACTCAGGGTGGACCTCTGTGGTGGAGGCACTACAGTTGGAGAGACCTCTAATTCTGTTGACCTTTTCAGCGGATCAAGGCTTGAACGCTAGCTTTTTACGGGAGAAGAAGATGGGGTGCTTGATCCCCAGAAATGAGGAAGATGGGTCGTTTACAAGGGAGGCAGTGGCCCGGTCACTGAGGCTGGTGGTGGTGGAGGAAGGAGGCAAGATTTACAGGGACAAAGCCAAGGAGATGAGAGGAGTGTTTGGAGACAGGGACAGACAGAACCAGTACGTGGATACTTTGGTGAGTTGCCTGAAAGAGCATAGGCATATCCATAAAGCAAAAGCATGCGCCGACTGAACCGAATGGAATGGAGGGTTTGATGGGATGGTATTGGTTCAACACTTGCCATCATTTTAGGTTTTTGAGATTAAGTCATTTGACCAGTGTAATGAGATGATATGTTACCTCAAGATAAATCTGATTCCTTCCTACATTGGCTTGTTTCAAATTTTCAATTGGCCTTTGGAAGTGCGTTTTCTGGTATAGCATTGACTATAGTTTATTATTTTACGTTTGAGAGTTAATATTTTCATTTCTGTCAAAAAGGTGTATCAAAACGATTGATTCTGCATTAGCAAAAGTTCATTATTTAATTTGTCTATGATCATATTAAACATTATCTTAAGTTTTTAGTTATATTAAATGTCTTTTTCTCAATTGAAATAATTATGATGACACGAAGGACAGACAGGCAGCCCGCGGCCCACGGGGGCCTCTGCAAGAATATGATGACTCCAAAACAGACCCCTTAAAATGAGTGACGAGTAAAAAACAAAAGAAGAGGGGGGACGAGAGAGGGAAATAAAATTGCTAGTTGTTCCTGATTTCTGATGACCCTATAAATTAGAAGAATTGGAAACATTACCAAATGACCCGAAAATATATATATATATATATATATATATATATATATATATATATATATATATATATATATATATATATATATATATATATATATATATATATAGATATATATATTATTATTATTATTACCACGGAAGTCAATCCAAACGGTGGCTTGTAATTTTCATGGACATTGAAGTTCTAACCTAAGTGGAATTCAAATTTCTCATATTGTGTGTAGGGGCCTTCACACGGCAGGACAATAATTAAAGTAATATTTAACTATCTATAAACTTCAATAATAAACTATAACCGTTTATAAAAAAATAAAATGTATTAAATATCACCCCAAGTTTAGTTTTCAAATTAGGTGATATTTGTTTTTTGATTGAATAGAAAAAAGTTAAATATTGGATTTTTTTCTATTTCATTAAAAACAATTTGTTAATGTCAACTAAAATGACTAATTTGAGTTTATTGATAACAAGTTTATTTTAATTATATTGGTTGATATCAATAGATTACTTTTATCCGAATAGAAAAAGTCAAATATTTTTGTTATTTCTATTCAACTAGAGGTATCCAATGGGTTAGACCACCCATTTTGGCTTGTGGCCTAACACGCCAAAAGATCGGGTTGGGCCGACATGGGCCAAAGGAGTGGACCATGCTGGGCTTAAGGAAATAGTCTGTCATGCCATTATGTCGACTCATTTGACCCTTTAAATATCACTTTTTACTATTTAATTTTGACTTAAAAAATTAAATTAAAATTTTTAATTAAATGAGTGGCCTGTCGGCACAGTATGACACAACATGATTAACCCATGGGCTTATGGGCCGTGCCGGACCACCTATTTGGCTTGCATGGGTCGACCTGACCCAACACGATTTTCAAGTGGGTCATGTCGGACTGGCACATTGGCCCATAATGATCGACCTAGTAAACATCGGGCCGTTTTGGCCTAACACAACCCATTGGACACCTATATATTTGATCAAAAAACAAACATCATCTTAATTTGATTAATTGATAATAAAAATGAATAAACTATAAAAATGATTTATCTTATCAATTTAAGAAAATGTTAAGAGTATCAAATCATTATCTATAGGTCATTTCATGACAAAACTTAGGTCATTATATGGTACAAATAATGAAACTAAAATATGAGAGAATGGAAACAAAATATAAATATAAAGTAATGAGATGGAATTGATTGTAAATCAATGGGCCAATACAAAGCAATGAAATCTAATTACACATGATGCATTGTGATTGGTCTATAAGTTTATTGGTAAACCAAAGTTTGGTTAATCTTGATTTTGACAATTGTTACACGATGTTTAGATTTAGTGATTTTATTTTAAGTATAAGTAAGAAGACTTCTAGAAAGCCAACTATAAAGATATATCAAACGAAAATGACATTAAGAAAAAAAAAAGTCCAAAATAAAAGGTAAGTAAATATCATATTTTCTAAGATATCTTTATAAAATTGTGGTGTACTAGATTCTCATTGCATTGCATCTTTTTTTAAAAAATACCTTATTTCATTCATATCATAAGTTTTTTTTTTTTTTTTTTATCAATTTAATACTTTCACAATTGAGATGAAAATTAGTTTGAGAAAAAAAAATCTAAGCTTGAATTGGTCAATAATATAATTATAAAGATTTTTCAAAATGTTTTGGAGTTCATATAATTGAGGTATCCCTTTGTTTTGAGTTAAAACTCGAGAGAAATAACATTCTAAATAAAATAAGGAAACCAATCAATTATCAAGTTGATTGATCGAGAATGGCTTAAGGATTATTTGTGCTTCCATTAGCAATGATCACTAGTTAACTATCGAGGTCAACCGGTTGAGCAAATGTGACCCAATAGTCACTTATTTGCTTGCTACTAATGACTATGTTATTTGTGCTTTTATTAGCAATGATCACTAGTTAACTGTCAAGGTCAACCATCAAGCAAACATGACCCAATAGTCACTTACTTTACTTGCTACTAATGACCATGTTATTTGTGCTTTCATTAGCAATGACTATGTTATTTGTGCTTTCATTAGCAATGACCACTAGTTGACTATCAAGGTCAACCAGTCGAACAAATATGACCCAATAGTCACTTTACTTGCTTGCTACTAATTACTATGTTATTTGTGCTTTTATTAACAATGACCACTAGTTAACTATTGAGGTCAATTGGTCGAGCAAATATGACCCCAAAGTCACTTACTTTACTTGCTTGCTACTAATGACTGTTATTTGTGTTTTCATTAGCAATGACCACTAATTAATTATCAAGGTCAACTGATCGAGCAAACATGACTCAATAGTCACTTACTTTACTTGTAACTAATGACTATGTTATTTATTCTTTCATTAACAATGACCATGTTATTTGTGCTTTCATTAACAATGACCACTAGTTAACTATCAAGGTCAACTAGTCGAGCAAATATGACCCAATAGTCACTTTACTTGCTTGTAACTAATTACTATGTTATTTGTGCTTTCATTAACAATGACCACGAGTTAACTATCAAAGTCAACCGATCGAGCAAATATGACCCAATAGTCACTTGCTTGCTACTAATGACTTTGCAATTGATCAATCACGTCTAGGTCACATGTTAGACATAAATTAAAAGTGTGTTTGGTAGTGATTTTTTAAAGTATTTTAGACAATTTGAGACTTGAAAAATTTTATCTGACGGTATTAGAAAAATTAGAAACACTTCATAAAATCATTATAAAATGTTACCTATGTCAAACAACTAATTTACTTGTACAACTCCTTTAGCAAACTCTTAAAACTTCATTAATTGCAAAGTTACTGGTTTTAAATTATTCTTTAATCATTAATTGACCCTTAAAATTATTTTAATTGCACTATGAACTAAAAGCTTGCATTTCATATTAAAGAATATCAGAAAACATACATACTTAAAAGTGATTTTAGGTAATGAATCGAGCATTTTTGACAAAGGTCCTTTGGCTCAGAAACCTCGATTAACCTGGGCAACTTTGTCGTTGAGATCCCAAATCTTCAGGAAGAGCTTGTGGCTAAACACGGAAAGAAGGACTAACACTGGAAAAATGTACGTCTTTTTTACAGTTGTGGAAAGGAGATGAAGATCATTGATTTTTTAATCCACCAGGATCTCTAAAATTGGACGTCTTCTATCGTTGCTGGCACCTGTTAAAATTGTGTGACTAGAACTTGCTTCTTTTACAGCATTGGATTCTGGTTGAACTGGTAAACAAAGGTACAATCGGCTCCAGTACATTTAAATTGTTGGGGTTCACAAATTTTTATTTTATTTTTTAAAATTTTAAATACGGGTTTTGTCCATGGTGTCGGGGACTGTATACACATAGGGGGGCTAAGTACAGACGAAAAAACTAAAAGAGTCTTAGGGTGTAAAGGCCATGGATTCTCAGGCTCTACGATCAAAACAAGATGATGCTAAGCTTCACAGAGTCTTGTTTCCATGGCTGGATTTTGGCCACATGATACCATACTTGGAGCTGGCCAAGCTCATTGCTCAGAGGGGTCATCGTATCTCCTTTGTCTCCACCCCTGGGACCATCGATCGCCTCCCAAAGTTGCCTCCTAATTTGACACCTTTCATCTCTTTTGTTAAGCTCCCCTTTACCCCATGTGCCAAACCTGCCGGAGAATGCTGAAGCCACCACGGATCTTCCGGAGAACAAGGTCCAGTTAATTAAGATAGCCTACAATTTGCTAGAAGAAGCCATGGCTGGCTTCCTAGAGACTGGGGCTCCCGATTGGGTTCTTCACGATTTTGCTGCTTATTGGCTGATGCCCATCGCCACCAAACTGGGTATTTCATGCGGATTTCTGAGTATATTCACAGCGTCTGCTCTGTGCGTTTTCGATCCTAGCGGTCAAGAGCATCGTACGAAGCCAGAGGATTTCACTGTTTCCCCCAAGTGGGTGCCCTTTCCCTCAGGTGTAGCGGTTCGGTACTTCGAGGTCATGAAGGTCTTTAACAGTGCTATAGCGGGTGATGCTTCCGGCACTTCGGATTTGAACCGGTTCTCGACCTGTCTCAGAGGCTGTGATCTGTTGGCCGTGAGAAGTTGCACGGAGTTGGAACCTGAGTGGTTGCGCCTTCTGGAGCAGCTTTACCAGAAACCAGTCGTTTCGGTGGGTCAGCTCCCTCCCATCTTGCCTCACGGTGGGGACGATGACGAGGATGAGACGTGGCTGGAAATCAAAGGTTGGCTGGACAAACAAGCAGGAGGATCGGTGGTGTATGTGGCATTCGGGAGCGAGGCCAAACCCAATCAGACTGAACTCACCGAAATCGCACTTGGATTGGAGCAGTCCGAGTTACCCTTCTTCTGGGCGCTAAAATTGAAGCGCGGGCCTTGTGATACTGAGGTGATCCAGCTGCCAGAAGGATTCGAGCAGCGAACCAAGTGTCGCGGGGTGGTGTGCACGAGTTGGGCGCCTCAGCCCAAGATACTGAGTCACCCCTCCATCGGTGGGTCCTTGAGTCACTCAGGGTGGACCTCTGTGGTGGAAGCACTACAGTTGGAGAGACCTCTAATTCTGTTGACCTTTTTAGCGGATCAAGGCTTGAACGCTAGCTTTTTACGGGAGAAGAGGATGGGGTACTTGATCCCCAGAAATGAGGAAGATGGGTCGTTTACAAGGGAGGCAGTGGCCCAGTCACTGAGGCTGGTGGTGGTGGAGGAAGGAGGCAAGATTTACAGGGACAAAGCCAAGGAGATGAGAGGAGTGTTTGGAGACAGGGACAGACAGAACCAGTACGTGGATACTTTGGTGAGTTGCCTGAAAGAGCATAGGCGGCATATCCATAAAGCAGCACGCGCCAACTGAAGCTAAATGGAATGGAGGATGTGAAGGGATCAATTTGTCAAACGCTTGGCACCATTTAAGCTTTTCGAGTTTAGACTTCAGAGCATTTTGACTAGTGACTAGTATGAGGTGATATGTTGCAACAAATTAAACCTGGTTTCTTCCTCAAGTGGTTTGTTTCAGTTGATCTTTCTGGCTATGAACTTATGGAACCTTTAACCTTTACAAATAGTTTTGTTGTGGGGGAAAAAGTGCTTCTGGTTCACAATTTTCATACATGCCGTGAAAAAATTAAATCGAATTAATATATATCCTGCTGTCAAAAATAGTATCTATTCAAATAAGGTTAATAATTTGATATTATTTTGATTTACAAATAAATAAAAATTTAATTATTTTAAATTTTATAATTAGTTTAGTATAGTTCTTGAGTCACAATCTTATGGCTTTGAATAGCTGCAGATATTCATTAAAGTTCAAATAAATTAATAAACAAATAATCACATAGTGACACTATATACTTAGAAAATTACTTATTATTATTATGGTTAGCATGAGTAAATACAAAAACCATGAAAACCACGAGTCTATTAACTATAGCAATAATCTACTAAATATGAAAGACGACTACAAAAATTTATTTTATTCAAAAGCTTCTACAACATAAGACTAATAACTAATTATTTATCTTTATTTTTCATTCTTGAAAGGATTTTTAAGGTTTTTTTTAATCAAATCTTGATTTTAAGGGTTTCAAAATTAAGAAAAATATATTGATATTTTGAAGGATTTTCAAGGTTTTTTCTTTTTGTATGGGTGAAAAATAAATTTGAAGTGTTTATTGGATTGCCTTAAAACTCGATAACTCTAATTATTTACCTTTCGTCTTTTATTTTTTTAATTTTTTTTAAGATTTCTTTATCAAATCTTGATTTTAAGAGTTTTGAGATTAGGGAAGGAGGTTTTGAGGAATTTCATCGGCTTTTCTTTCTATGTATGACAACTATATATATACTTTCAAATTTACTCCAATGTTTTTATCACCTCATACTAGACAACAAATTTTTTTAGAAAATAAGGTATTTTTCATTTTTCTTAATCTAAGAGACCAGAAGTGCGGGCACTTGTATGCTCTCCAATGTGACCCTTGAGCTTCTTAGGACATTTGAGTGTATTATAGTATGTGACTCATATTAAGGGAAAAATATATATGAAAAAAAAAAAGAGGGCAAATGCTTGTGGAGTGAAGCAAAATGATATATAGTTAAAGTCTTCTTATCTGTTTTTGTAGATGTAAATAATCTATCGAACCATATTAAATCTATGTGTTTTCTTTTCATTTTTCTCTAATTTTTCCATCAGGAATTATTGCACAAAAATCAACTAATGTTCCATATCAAACATTGAGCATCCAACTCAATTTTCCCTTTTATGTGTGGGTTTATACACTCCATCCCCATCATATCTCACTCATTATGCTCAATCACAACTAATATGCATTTTACTACACCCCTATCTTATCCTGAATTTAAACTCAAAAATCCACTTACCCGAACTTCACTTCTAGAATCTTCAACTAATATTTCTTGTATAAATACGAGTGGTAGGAAAGTAATTTTGAATCAGTTATATTTACAGCAAAATTACCAACTTCATCAATGTTATATTTGCCTTCTAAATAAGACGTGCAATTACAGTAGTTGGAATCAGTTGGTTATTAAGATATTTCCCTGGGAAAAATGGTCTTCTTGGACTTGTACATTAATCTCTTTCCAATCCTATAATATTATCTTAAACCAAATTCAAGGGCAGGGCAGGGCCTTTTCTTTGAAAAAGAGTTAATGACGAAGAGTGAACTGGGGTCGAGTCGAGATGTGAAGGCTCAACCACTGTGACCACGTAGTCATGCATACTTGGCTGTGGACTTGCCGCTTTGAACTGAACCGATAAAACAAAATGAATAATGAATAATGGATAATGGATTTGGTCGATGAGTTGTTCGCGACTTTTTCGACGAAACTATTTTAATACAATTTTCTAGATTTGATGTTTCTGTCAAGAGGATGACTGAATGACCAAAGAGCAAGGCGGCTGATAAAATTTTGGAAGTGACATAATTCCATGAGGTTTATTCTGCCGCAGTTGATTTTGGCAGTATCATAATAGTGTCATGTGGGGTCTGATTTTGTTATAATATGAAATTTTAAAGTTAAACCCTAGTCATTATCATTGTCACTCTTGCTCTTCTTTCTTGCTTCCCATAAAAATTTTGAAATTAATAGCTTATATATAATTTATTTTCAACTTAATTAGAAGTTGTATGCATCAATTGAATTGTAGAAAGCATGGAGCAATATATATATATATATATATATATATATATATATATATATATATATATATATATATATATATATTTAAATATTCTCTAATTGCTCCATATAACACTAATGCAAATTTGAGGAGGAGATTAGGTTAGTGAAACTGCAATAAAAGTCTCCTAAAATTTCTGTACTAACAGTGACTTTTAAAGATGATATTAATGGGGGCAAATAATGACCAACTCCTTTTCTAGGATTGAGATCAATTTTTCTTCAGCATGGCCGACAGAATCCCCACTTTTTTCTAATTCAAAGATGGAGGATAATTAT
Organism: Vitis riparia; assembly: GCF_004353265.1. Lineage (NCBI taxonomy): Eukaryota > Viridiplantae > Streptophyta > Magnoliopsida > Vitales > Vitaceae > Vitis > Vitis riparia. Next base: position 6,669,123 of record NC_048437.1, read on the forward strand.
AAGTCTTTGATTGGACAGTGACTTCTGCAGTCACCGTAATAGTAACTGCGCCAGCAATTTCTCACTTAATATGTATATACGGCAAGCAGATGAGCAAAGAACCCAAGCATCTTCTGCCATGGACGATCAAGAAAAACTTCATATAGTCATGTTCCCATGGCTAGCTTTCGGTCACATACTCCCATATTTAGAGCTGTCCAAGCTTATAGCTCAAGAGGGCCACCGCATCTCCTTCATATCTACTCCTAGAAACATCGAACGCCTCCCAAAACTACCTCCAAATTTACAACCTCTTATCGATTTAGTCAAATTTCCACTGCCCAACGACGACAACCTCCCTGAAAACGCAGAGGCTACCAATGATCTTCCCTACGGAAATATTCCGTACCTTAAGAAGGCATTCGACGGCCTCCAGGAACCCGTGACCCGCTTTCTCGAAACGTCACATCCCGATTGGGTTATTCACGACTTCGCTCCTCACTGGTTGCCGCCTATCGCTGCTAAGCATGGGGTTTCACGTGCCTTCTTCTGTATATTCAGTGCAACGGCCTTATGTTTCGGTGGATCAACGTCCATCATGATGGAAGGTGGTGATCCACGTACGGAGCTCCATCAGTTCGCCGCTCCTCCTCCCTGGGTCACTTTCCCAACCAAAGTCGCGTTGCCTCTTTTTCTGTTGAGGAGAAGCTTAGACCATGATCAAGCCAACGTTTCTGGTGTTACCGACAACTTCCGCCTGGGGTCGGCCATTTTGGGTTGTGACGTGTTGGCTATACGGAGCTGTACAGAACTGGAACCTGAATGGTTGGACCTACTCGGTAAGCTTCACCAGAAACCGCTATTTCCAATAGGGCTACTGCCCCCCTCGGCGCCGGTTAACGGAGACGATAACTCTTGGCCGCCGATCAGGGAGTGGCTGGACAAACAAGAGAAAGAGTCTGTGGTTTATGTAGCACTAGGAACGGAGGTGACACCAACTGAAGATGAACTCACCGAGTTGGCTTTTGGGTTAGAGCTAAGTGGGTTGCCCTTCTTTTGGGCACTGAGGAAGCGGCATGACTCGGTTGATTTACCTGATGGATTCGAGGAACGAACCAAAGGTCGTGGAATGGTTTGGAGGACCTGGGCACCTCAACTCAGGATATTGGATCACGAGTCGGTTGGGGGTTTTGTGACTCACTGTGGTTGGAGCTCAGTCATAGAGGGACTGCATTTTGGACAAGCCCTTATCATGCTGCCCCTGTGGGGGGACCAGGGGCTGAATGCTAGGACTTTCGAAGAGATGAAAGTGGGGGTAGAGATACCAAGAGATCAAGAAGAAGAACGGCTTTCCAGGAAGTCAGTAGCGGAGACATTGAGCTTGGTGATGGTGGAAGAGACGGGAAAAATTTATAGAAACAGAGCAAAGGAGATGAGCAAGTTACTAGGAGACAAGCATCGACATCACCGTTATGTAAGCGATTTTGTAGAATATCTACAAAAACACAGGCCTTGTGTCCAAGGACGATTGATTTAAACATGTATTTTGGTTTTTAAGAATGAGAAACATCTCTTCCTTCTCAAATCACAAAAATTTCAACAAAGTCGAAGCCTTGAGTGATATGCATTAGAACTACATATTCAAACCATTATTTCACATCCAAATCGTTAAACCGTGTGTGTGATGAAATCTATATCATTAAATAGAAGTCCGAACAAATAGAATACACCACTAGATCAAATAGGAGTCCAATTAAATATGATATTATAAAAAAGATAAAACTAAATACAATTACAAACAAATAAAACCTTATAATGTTACATGGCATCATTTGATTGATAACGTTTATATGATATTGAAAAAGAACTATTCTTGATATTTTAATCAAACCCAGAATTCTTTGTTGTAACATCCCCACTCACCAATTATTGGAAGAGCTCAACCTCACTTATTGGCCCAGCATGCAAATACAAAAACTATTAATTTCCATCTTTAATTGCAATCATGGGATTTCTCCTTGGCCCTTATCGGTGTCCCTACTCAAGCAGGATCATCTCCATATACATTGCTATTATCACGATTCACTTTACTTTAGGGCCAAAGAGACCTTACAAAAGTGGGTTTTTCCGCTGCGATAGGTGCTACAAATGGGTCCCTCTAGATTCCTCATATTTGCAGCACAAGAAGCACCCATTGCCTACTGCTTTATTCTCATGCAACTCCAAATCTCTAAACTGTGTTCAACTTAATCTCAAGAGTTCAAGTTACTGTTCCCATTCAATCATTGACTTCTTGGTTTGCTACAATTATTCGGATGCTAAAAAGAAGGAAAATTTTTGAATCATAAATTTTTCTTTAAGCCTTGAGAATACAGAAAATGCACTTTACCTGCAACTCATGATTCATGCCTTAATCAATCTGATTTTATTTTTGTAATTTTTTTTGGATTTTTTTTCATGCAATTAGTATATTTTAAATTCAAAAAAAATATTTGTGAAAATTTGTTATATATACTTGAAAATAATTTATAATTATTTAATTGGTTGCTAGAAAATTGGAACAAGAAAAATGGAAAACCTAAAAAACCCCTCTAAATGTTCGAGAAACCAATTTGGCCAACCAAATTCCATGATTAGCTATTTTCAACACAAAACATAAAGAGCCAAAGATTATTCTTCCTTTTCTTTGATTTTATCATAAACCAAACAATAGACATTCGAACCAAGATTAGAGAAGGAAGAAGCATATTAACAACCTCCACTAACTTTCTATGGAGGATGAGTTGAGTCGTTGACATCAATAAAGCTATGTTTGGTTCCAAAAGTTTGAAATAAAATGTCAATCAAAAAGAAAGAGAAGAAGAGTAGAATAAAAAAAATAAAAAAAATTTAAATTTAATATATTATTTTTATATTATAATTCAAATTTATTTAACTTATTTAACTCTTAAAGATTAAATAATTTTAAAATATATAAGTTTTCCACTAATTTTTAATTATATTCAATATTTTTTTCATGGATTTTTCATAATAAAACCAAATATAGAAAAAAAAATCATTTTTCTTAACATTTTTTTTCTTTCTTTAATACTTTTTAGAAATCAAACACATCCTAAATCTTTTATCAAATTGACTTTCTTTCTCCTATCTTTGTATTTTTTATTTTCTTATTCCAAAATCTGGTGTTGTTTTGATAATAGTATGATTACTTATTTAGAATGTCATAATTTGTCATGTGATTGTAATTCTATAATATAAAAATTTTAGATTTTTAGTCTATTTTCTAAACTTTGTTGCCTAGTTTAATCATTTCCTATAGTGTTAATTTCATTGAGATTCCCTAAGGTTTGGTGTAAATACACTCAATCACCATTAATTTCATAGGAGTGTTTAAAAATTCTCTAAAAACTAAATTTTATTCTCTAAAGAATAAAATATTTACATGAAATACATCTATGATCATACTAATTAATGAAATTTAAAGCCATTGGTGACTTAATGTATTTAAATTAAACCTCAATGAAATTAACCCATTTTTTCCTAATTATTTAAGATTGGTTTATATGTTTAAGCAATCACCCATTGATTTCCATTTTTATTATTAGCATCAAGATACAAGGGTCATTCTTCCAAATTTTGGGTATATTGCATATTCCCATATACCAAAAGAGCACAAAAAAAAAAATGATGATAAAAGGGATAAATGTATTTTCATTGATTATAGTGATGTAACTAAATGTTACAAACTATATAATTCAGAACATGGAAGTTGATTATAAGTACAGATGTTCAATTTCTAGAGAATGAGAGTTGGACATGGACCGCATAGTGAGGAAAAAAGAGTTGTTCTTAAAAGAAGACTTTGTGGAAGACAATAAGAATAGAAGAATTCTACAATAGATGTTTCTACCTCAAATACACATTTTCTTATTAGAATTTCTCTTCTGCAAACAATAAAAGGATAAGAGTTTGAATCACAAGGTTGCCCAAGACATTCTCATATTATGCACACACATCTAAAGGATTACGGATTCATGAAAGATATTGAAATCACTAATGAAGGTTTAGTTAACTTTTGTCTATTTGCATATTGTGATCCTATTTCATATGAAAAAGTAGCAAGTGATAAAAAGTGGATTCAAGTAACAAATAAAGAAATTCAATCCATAGAAAAGAACTATATATGAGAGCTAACTATTCTTCCATGTGGAAAGAAGCCCATAGACATTAAATGAGTTGATAAGACAATATAAACTTGATGGTAAAGTTGATTGATTTAATGCAAGATTGGTTGCAAAATGCTATAAACAAAATTCAAGTATTGATTATTTTGAAGTTTTTGCATCAATTGTTAGATAGATACTGATAATTGCACTTGCAACTAAAAAAATGTGAAAAATTTATGAAAATGATGTGAAGTTAACTTTTCTAATGATGTACTTGAAAAAGAGGTTTTTGTTAGACAACCATTATGGTATTTTAAGGAAAGGTAAGAGAAACAAGTTTATAAACTTAATAAGAAAAGTAGGCACGTGCTTGGTAAGGATGGATTTCAAAAGAATCATTTTGAGCATACGCTTTACATTTTGAGATGCAAAGGCTCACCCACTGTGACCACGTAGTCATGCATCCTTGGCCGGTGGATCTCCACACGTATAATATTCCCATTGCCGCTTTGAAGTCAACCGATAAAACAAAATGGATAATGGATTTGGTCGGTGCTTTGTGCGCGACTTTTTCAACGAAACTATTTTAATACAATTGATTTGATTTTATGTTTCTGTCAAGATGATGACTGCATGACCAAACAGGAAGGCGGCTGATTAAATTTTAGGGGTGGCATAATTCCTGGAGTTTTACTCTTGAGCAGTTGATTTTGGCACTATCATACACGTGGGGTCTTTTTTTTTATATAATATGGAAATTTAAAGTTAAACCGTAACCCTTTGCCTCGTTCTTCCCTTTGAATTTTCCTCTAGACGTGCGTGGGGGATCATGTCACAGATCATTTGCACGTTACATTTTAGATATGTGTCACTCTTGCTCTTCCTTGTTGCTTCCCATAAAAAATTTGAAATTAATTAATAGTTTATATATATATATATATAACTGCGCCAGCAATTTCTCACTTAATATGTAGATACGGGGAGCAGATGAGCAAAGAACCCCAGCATCCTCTGCCATGGACTATCCAGAAAAACTTCACATAGTCATGTTCCCATGGCTAGCTTTCGGTCACATACTCCCATATTTAGAGCTGTCCAAGCTCATAGCTCGAGAGGGTCACCGCATCTCCTTCATAGAAATGTGGGACAGAGACAAGGCTTTTGAATTTTTTTACTATTGTTGTTTTCCTGGTGGATCAGTTCCATTATACTAATGTTTTGTTCAACATCTAATGTTTATTTTAACTTTAATTTATTATCTTATTTATTTTATTTTAATTTTTTCTCACTTATCAATTATCATGAAACCATTTTATTAATTCAACATTTTTTTATAAAGAAAAAGATAAACTAACTATTTTTAAAATATGACTATTCATAATAAAAAATGAAATTTAGTATAGAAATATAAAAAAAAATATTATATTAGCTAATGTATGATGATATTATGACAAGAACATATGTTTAAACTTGTATGTTCTAAACTATAAAAAAAATCAGACCAAATTGTGAAAAAAAAAAAAAAAAAAATCTTTTATAAGAAAATTATATCAGGAAAAAAATGGAAATTTGCAAAAAGTATATACATATTTGATAGGTAAATTTTTGTCTATATTTTAAACATAGCTGAAATTGATTTCAACTAAGATTTTAGTTCATTCATACATTAAAAGCAATGTAGATACCGATGGTTTTTGGGTTTGTTGAACATTGGCACTAAACCCACCTATCCATCTACGAAACGTACCCACCTACCCACCTATCTACTCTCACTTTTTATTTTTTATTTTCCTAACAGCGACTTCTGCGTTGACCAGCTTTACTTCAAATCTCCCTACTTGATACGGAAGCTGATTAGAGTGGATTCCTAGCACCTCTACCATGGACGATCCAGAAAAACTTCACATAGTCATGTTCCCATGGCTAGCTTTCGGTCACATACTCCCATACTTAGAGCTGTCCAAGCTCATAGCTCAAAAGGGTCACCGTATCTCCTTCATATCCACCCCCAGAAACATCGACCGCCTCCCAAAACTACCTCCAATTTTACAACCTCTTATCAACTTAATCAAGCTTCCACTACCCAAAGTCGACAACCTCCCTGAAAACGCTGAAGCTACCACTGATCTTCCCTACGAAGAGATTCCCTACCTCAAGAAGGCATTCGACGGCCTCCAAGAACCCTTGACCCACTTCCTCATAAATTCACATCCCGACTGGGTAGTTCACGACTTCGCCCCTCACTGGTTGCCGCCTGTCCTGGATGAGCATGGGGTTTCACGGTCCTTCTTCTCCATTTACGGTGCATCGACCTTATGTTTCGCCGGATCCACGTCCATCATGCTGGGTAGCGGTGATCCACGTAAGGAGCTCCATCAGTTCGCGGTTCCTCCTCCGTGGGTCCCTTTTCCCTCCAACTTGGGTTTGCCTCCGTTCCAGATGAAGCGAATCTTAGGCTTTGACCAACCCAACCTTTCTGGAGTTTCAGACTCATATCGAATGGGTTCGGTCATTTCAGCTTGTGACGTGGTCGCTGTACGAAGCTGTGCAGAGCTTGAATCTGAATGGCTGGACCTTCTCAGAGAGCTTTACCACAAACCAGTACTTCCAATAGGGCTACTGCCTCCTTTGGCGCCTGTTAGCGGAGAGGACGACTCGTGGATTCCAATCCTTGAGTGGCTAGATAAACAAGAGAAAGCATCTGTGGTTTACGTGGCACTCGGAAGCGAGGCGACGCCAAGGGAAGATGAACTCACTGAGTTGGCTCTTGGGTTAGAGCTATCAGGGTTGCCCTTCTTTTGGGCATTGAGGAAGCGGCACGACTCAGTTGAGTTACCAGATGGTTTCGAGGATCGAACCAAAGATCGTGGAGTGGTTTGGAGGACGTGGGCGCCTCAACTCCGGATATTGGGTCACGAATCAGTTGGGGGCTTTGTGACTCACTGTGGTTTGAGTTCAGTTGTTGAGGGACTGTATTTTGGACGTGCCCTTATCATGTTTCCGCTGTGGGGAGACCAGGGGATCATTGCTAAGGCTTTCCAAGAAATGAAAGTGGGGATAGAGATCCCAAGAGATGAAGAGGAGGGTTGGTTTTCTAGCAAGTCGGTGGCCCAGACATTGAGCTTGGTGATGGTGGAAGAGGAAGGAAGGATTTACTGGGAGAAAGCTAAGGAGTTGAGCAAGCTTTTTGGAGATAAGGATCTACAGCAACGTTATATAAATGATTTTGTTGAATATCTCCAAAACCACAGGCGTAATCGGAAAGATTGAGTTGCTATATTAGATGCTGCATCTGTCTTCAATGAAGATGTCTTTGGCACTGGATCGGCGAATAATAGAACAAGCTTTCTTCAATTTTAAATCACAAAAGTCCAAACCAAAATCTTTGGAAAGATTTTTCCATTTACCTTCTATGTATTCATGTGTTGTGGCCGAAGTGCCGAGAGTGACATCCAACCTTCCAATATGTTCAAAGATCTCGAATATAAATAAATGGTTCATGTACACTTCACAATTATGATCAATAATTCAAACAGATCTTGTTAAGTTATAATAGTATCTTGTTTTTAAAAATAAAAATAAATTCCCGAATTATTGGATAAAATTAAATTTAATAAAGCATAAATATAATTTAATATAATAATATAGCCACTCGTATATCATTCACTATTTGATTAAATTTTAACATATTTTTAAAATCTAAAATTTAAAGAGAGAACTCACCTTTTACTCAATCTATTTTTTATCTCTTTTGATATAATTACTAACTTAGAACATAACATCTATTTCAATCAAGGTTATGAAAGTTCACAAGAAGCAAATGCTGAAGTTTCATGGACTTGTTGATCTTGTAGTAGTTTAATGAAAAAGGAGGGATTTCATGGGAATATGTTATTTGGGATCTTCTTGCCATGCAAGTTTAATATTTTCAATAAATTAAAACACTATCTCATTAAAAGGTTCTATGCATATATTGTTTTCAATACATTTCTTTATACAAAGACTCCATTAATTTGTTCCTCTTTTGGGACGGTAAACATTTCTCATAATATGAAGTGATCATAATCAAATCCATGTCTAAATTGAAATTGAGATATTGATGTAAGTTCTTTCCTTTTGATTTAGATAGGTTCATATCCCACAATTGGGTAGCACAATAAGTAAACTCATGGTTTTAAAAATCGGATTGGACAAGCCGATCCGACCACCAACCGATCACGGTTCCGGTTAATTAGGCCAAAAATAGGTTGAATCAAAATCAAATCGATTGAACTGACGGTCCAACTAGTGAATCAGACCAACTGGTTGGTTCCGTCCAAATCGGACGGTTCAATTAATTTATTTTTCTAAAAAAAAAAAATTATAGTATCAAAACGACGTCGTTTTGGAGAATATTAAAACACCGTCAACCCTCTGACTCGTTGTGACACCAATGCCAACTCCCACCGGTTGTCTCCCTGGCCGTTACACCGCATGCCCTCCCGCCCGACCTTCCAGGAGCAAAACCCGTTGCAACCATTCTCTCTCTCTCTTTCCCCCCTTCTTCTTCTTCTCCTTTGCTGCAAAGCCCTCTCCTAGCGCCGCAAACCCCCAACCCCCCCAAACCTGCTACAACTATCCCCCATCCCCCTCTTCCCCCTTCCGATGCCGCAAACCCACCTCCCAAAGGTCAAAGTGCCCCTCCGAAAAACCCCCGACTATGTGCACTATGCCTTCATAATTTTAATGTATTTTATTATTATTATTATAATATTATGTTTAATATTCCATTTTAACATATCCTAACTCTTTTATCAAATTGGCCTTCTCTCTCCAATTTTTATATTCTTATTCCAAAATCATGAATCTGGTATTGTTTTGATAATAGTACGGTTACTTATTTAGAATGTCATAATTTGTCATGTGATTGTAATTTAGTAATATAAAAATTTTAGATTTCTAATCTACTTTCTAAACTTTGTTACCTAGTTTAATCATTTCCTATCGGATTAATTTTATTGAGATTCCCTAGGGTTTGGTGTAAATACACCCAATCACCATTAGTTTCAAATTTTGTTAGTTAACACCCTAAAAATTTATTTCATTTATAAAATTTAATTTCTTAGAGGATTTTAGGTAAAGATATTTTAGATAGGAGTGTTTAAAAATTCTCTAAAAACTAAATTTTATTATCTGAAGAATAAAATTTATACATGAAATACATTTATGGTCATACTAATTAACCACTGTGACCACGCATTCATGCATCCTTGGCCGGTGGATCTCCACACGTATATTCCCACTGCCGCTTCGAACTCAACCGATAAAACAAAATGGATAATGGATTTGGTCGGTGCTTTGTGCGCGACTTTTTCAACGAAACTATTTTAATACAATTGATTTGATTTGATTTTATGTTTCTGTCAAGATGATGACTGCATGACCAAACAGGAAGGCAGCTGATTAAATTTTAGGGGTGGCATAATTCCTGGAGTTTTACTCTTGAGCAGTTGATTTTGGCACTATCATACACGTGGGGTCTATTTTTTTTTTATAATATGGAAATTTAAAGTTAAACCGTAACCCTTTGCCTTGTTCTTCCCTTTGAATTTTCCTCTAGACGTGTGTGGGGGATCATGTCACAGATCATTTGCACGTTACATTTTAGATATGTGTCACTCTTGCTCTTCTTTGTTGCTTCCCATAAAAAATTTGAAATTAATTAATAGTTTATATATATATATATATATATATATATATATATATATATATATATATATATATATATAACTGCGCCAGCAATTTCTCACTTAATATGTAGATACGGGGAGCAGATGAGCAAAGAACCCAAGCATCCTCTGCCATGGACTATCCAGAAAAACTTCACATAGTCATGTTCCCATGGCTAGCTTTCGGTCACATACTCCCATATTTAGAGCTGTCCAAGCTCATAGCTCGAGAGGGTCACCGCATCTCCTTCATATCTACTCCTAGAAACATCGACCGCCTCCCAAAACTACCTCTAAATTTACAACCTCTTATCGATTTAGTCAAGTTTCCACTGCCCAACATCGACAACCTCCCTGAAAACTCAGAGGCTACCACTGATCTTCCCTACGAAAAGATTCCGTACCTTAAGAAGGCATTCGACGGCCTCCAGGAGCCCGTGACCCACTTTCTCGAAACGTCACATCCCGACTGGGTTATTCACGACTTCACCCCTCACTGGTTGCCGCCTATCGCTGCTAAGCATGGGGTTTCACGGGCCTTCTTCTGTACATTTAGTGCAACGACCCTATGTTTCTGTGGAGCAACGTCCATCATGATGGAAGGTGGTGATCCACGTACGGAGCTCCATCAGTTAGCGACTGCTCCTCCCTGGGTCACTTTCCCAACCAAAGTCGCGTCGCCTCTTTTCTTGTTGAGGAGAATATTAGGCATTCATCAAGCCGACGTTTCTGGAGTTTCCGACAAATTCCGCATGGGGTCGGCCATTTTGAGTTGTGACGTGTTGGCTATACGGAGCTGTACAGAACTGGAACCTGAATGGTTGGACCTCCTCGGTAAGCTTCACCAGAAACCACTATTTCCAATAGGGCTACTGCCCCCCTCGGCGCCGGTTAACGGAGACGATGACTCTTGGCCGCCGATCAGGGAGTGGCTAGACAAACAAGAGAAAGAGTGTGTGGTTTATGTAGCACTGGGAACGGAGGTGACACCAACTGAAGATGAACTCACCGAGTTGGCTTTTGGGTTAGAGCTAAGTGGGTTGCCCTTCTTTTGGGCACTGAGGAAGCGGCATGACTCGGTTGATTTACCTGATGGATTCGAGGAACGAACCAAAGGTCGTGGAATGGTTTGGAGGACCTGGGCACCTCAACTCAGGATATTGGATCACGAGTCGGTTGGGGGTTTTGTGACTCACTGTGGTTGGAGCTCAGTTATAGAGGGACTGCATTTTGGACAAGCCCTTACCATGCTGCCCCTTTGGGGGGACCAGGGGTTGAATGCTAGGACTTTCGAAGAGATGAAAGTGGGGGTAGAGATACCAAGAGATCAAGAAGAAGGATGGCTTTCCAGGAAGTCAGTGGCGGAGACATTGAGCTTGGTGATGGTGGAAGAGGCGGGAAAAATTTATAGAAACAAAGCAAAGGAGATGAGGAAGTTACTAGACAAGCATCGACATCACCGTTATGTAACTGATTTTGCAGAATATCTACAAAAACACAGGCCTTGTGTCCAATTACGATTGATTTGAGGTTTTTAAGAATGAGAAACATCTCTTCTTTTCTCAAATCACAAAAATTTCAAAAAAGTTGAAGTCTTCCGAACGATTCAAAGTCTAAGTTATATCTATCTATAGAGCTATATATTCTAACCGTTATTTCACATCCAAATGGTTGAATGTGTGTGATAAAATCTATACAATTAAATGAGATAGGATTCCAAATAAAATATTATAAAAAGATAAAAATAAATATAATTACAAACAAATAAGACCTTATGATGTTACATCACATCATTTAATTTATAATGTTTATATGATACATATATTAAAAAAGATATTATTTGATATTTTAATCTAACCCACAACATGTACTGAAGAATAAAGAATAAACAGAGTTGTTATCCTAATTAATTATTGTAAAATCCCTACTCACCAATTATTGGAAGAGTTCAACGTCACTTATTGGGCCAAGTATGCCCATGTTCCAGCATGCAAATACAAAGACTATTCATTTCCATCGTTAATTGCATCATGGGCTTTCTCCTTGGCCCTTATCGGTATCCCTACTCAAGCAGGATCATCTCCATAGACATTGCTATTATCACGATTCACTTTACTTTAGGGCCAAAAATACCTTACAAAAGTGGGTTTTTCCGCTCCTAATGGGAACTACTAATAAGTCCCTCTAGATTCCTCACTATTTTAAACTCCAATTATCAAACAAGTAGTAACATTTGGAGCAAATAAGAAAGAACACGCAAGGTGTCAACTATGGTATTTGTAGCACAAGGAGCACCCATTGCCTTCTGCCTTATTTTACAACTCACATCTCTAAATGGTATTCAACTTGATCTCTAGAGTTCAAGTTATTGTTTCTATTCAGAGCAAGATTAGAGAAGGAAGAAGCAAATTAATGACCTCCACTGACTTTTTATGGGGGATAGGTTGAGTCGTTGACATCAGTAAACCTTTTGTGAGTGCTGCTTGTTTCAGTCAAAAAAGTTGGTTCCTAGAACCTTCTTCTAGTTTTTATACCAACTCAAGAGCTTTGAGAAGAGTGCCCATAACAAAAAATATTCCTTTTCGTTTTGCCTTCTTTCTTTCTTGAACTCCCGTGTTCTCGTGAACACGGATGATTCGTTTTCTCGAGCAAACGGACATATACTCGAAGTTCGTGCTCACGAGCACACAGAAGAGGTACTCGAATTCTATATCCATTACACTACCTTCTGTCTCCTATCCTTGAATTTTTTTATATTCTTATTCCAAAATCATGAATCTGGTGTTACTTTGATAAAATTATGATTATTTATGTAGATTGCTATATAAAATTGGTCGTATGATTGTAATTCACTAGGATAATTATTTTCAGATGTTTTTTTGCTTAAGGCTTAAAGTTACGTTCTCTTTATCTTCTCCTAGGACTTCCTGTATTTTCTTTTTCTTTCTATAGATTTGGTATTTATTGGATCCTAAATTATCAATTTTCATGTCTTAAATTAGAAGATGTCTTGAGTAAGATGTAACAAATTTCTATATGGAACCTAGTTATGATCCTCTGAATCAGTGATAATTGTTAAGATGGTCGATAACGGACACAAATGCAAGTTGGAGTACTCAAGGGTTAGCCTAAAGAGCTAAGTTTTCTTAAAGACGTAGGGGAATGGAGTCCTACACCACCAAGGACCAAGAAGTTTTGAATGGTAAGCAAAGAAAATACAAAAATAAGAAGCTTGAGACAAGTATTTCCTTAATTAAGATTGATATGAATAATATTTTTTTATTATTAATTATAATGTGTTAGGATTTTAGTTATATCAACCTCAAATAAAGGGGGAGGAGTGGGGGGTGTGAATAAAGTGATGGTTAATTTTTGGAAATTTAAACCATATGAATGCAAATAACAATTATTCAAAATATTATAACAAATATATTGGAAAAACAATTGCTTATAAAGTAAGGAGAGTAGGGAAAGGAAATTACAAATACTAGTTTTAATAGTGGTTCGATGCAATTCAATCTACGTCCACTTTTCTTAAGCTCCTATTCAAGTGAGTTCCACTTATTTAAGGTTTTTGACACAAGTCTTTAAGAATTATAATTAGATTGTGGTTCTAAGCACCCTCTTGGACTTATGGCTACAAATACCCTTTACAACAAAACTTTTCAAGTCAGAGTCTTCCCTTTAGATTATGGTTCCAAAGCACCCTCACAAGAAATAAAAATGAAGAATGATAATCTTATAAAATCCTAGTATAACTTCAAACTCAAATAATACAATAAAAAAAACTAGACTCAAATATATTTAAGAAAGATTTTAAATATTAAGCATACAAAATAATGAAGTTTGGAGTTTTTTTTATAGGAATTTGAAGCTCAAACTAGCCATTAGGTATGGTCCAGGGTCGATTGGTTGAGTAACTAGTTCGATCAATTCATTAGTTGTTAACATTTAATGCTTTAGCAAGCAACTATTGAAGGTCAAAACATCAATAAGTCAAAACTGAACCAACTACACCCCAACTATTGGATGAAAGAGAAGATTAAAACCATCCTCGACTGATCAAATCCAATTGACTCAAACAATTCCTGATCCCCTTAACCAATTACATTGTAAATTAGTGTTTAAATAACCCAATTTGGGGCTTGGAACATTTAACAACCTATGCTTAGCTTTTTAAAACATTTAAAGATAAGTTTAGAAAAAAATTTAGCTCAAAATTTTAATTGAAAACAAGAAATCATTTAATTTTATAAGAACTTAAAACAATTTAGCACACTGAATTAATGATTTTTATGTAAGAAAAAAAATAAAATGTATGATCCTAGTGTATCAACTTTACATAGAGATCTTAAGAAAGGTTTCAAAAGCTCTTCTATTTTAGCTCATCTTTTTTTTTTTTTTTCCTTTGACTTTGATTTGTCTTTGTAATTTACTACTTTGGAAATCTTTAACACTAGTCCCAAAATTTATTTTAATTTATTTTGTTATCATCAAAATCAAAATTAACCAAAACTTAACTTTACATATTACTTGTAATATACCAAAGGAAGGAATTTTTCTATCCTTGGAAACCTCTCACTCTTAGCATTTTTCTATAATCTTTATCCTACTTTATCCGATGGCACCAAGGTTGGGAGAGATAAAGATGTTATGATAGTCTTCAAATTCAATTGGTACTCCATGAAGTTGATATGTACATTCCTTGCTTGTTGAAGAAGCTAAAATTATTCAAGGAAAATATTGGAGATTTCATTCCAACATTTTATAGGTACAAATATGCATTTTCTACATTTTTTTGTAATTTTCTTTTGGAGGCTGAGAGAGGGTCCCTTGAGGAGGTTTGCAGTAGGTTAGCATATTTTATTGACTTTTGGGCACATGAGAACAAGGGTAGCTGGACTTGTCTTACTATGCACAAGTCAATCAATCACGTCATCCTATAGGTCTAGGAGTTCATCTTATTTATAGTCCTGGTTTTGGGATGAGGTGACTTTATGCATTTTCAAATACCTCGTTCGAGAGGTGGTGTATTAATTAAAGATATGTTGATTTTTTATACCTCCACTTGTTGATAATGACGTGGTGTGGGGGAAGTTTTAAGTTTTTTGGTCAACAATGACATGGCCAATAAGGATGTTGCTAATTAAGCATGGTTATTCCAAGGATTAAGAATACATATACTTTAAACTTGGCCTTATGGCTGGACGGACACTTCACGAAATCAAAGCTGAGCGACTACGAATTACCAATGGAACGATTGCACGCATGTGTCCACCTTTTGTAACATGTCTGTCTTACATTAATTGTTATTAGGCTGCATGTTTATAGTTTAAAGGGGCTCCATGAACGTGCCCACATCACAACTTGTACTAGTAGCCTACTAAAGTCATGTCCATATTTTTCTATATCGGCGACCAAAAATAGTCTGTGTTTACACACTTACATGGGTACAAGTATGACTTGTTATATCTCAGCAAGATTTTTAAGTTGTGCCAAAAAAAGGTGGTCGGGGCTATAACTTAAAACTTATAGCCGCACAATTATATTTGACCACAGGTATAACATTTATCAATGTTCCCCGTGGTTTTGTGCACTACCCATATTCTATGGGCACACTTTGGTTTACCTATTGGCCATGGGTGTTGGTGTGGTTAAAGATCTACCTTCTTTTTTCTATTGTTGTTTTCCTGGTGGATCAGATCCATACATAGAAATGTGGGACAGAGACAAGGCTTTTGAATTTTTTTACTATTGTTGTTTTCCTGGTGGATCAGTTCCATTATACTAATGTTTTGTTCAACATCTAATGTTTATTTTAACTTTAATTTATTATCTTATTTATTTTATTTTAATTTTTTTCTCACTTATCAATTATCATGAAACCATTTTATTAATTCAACATTTTTTTTTATAAATAAAAAGATAAACTAACTATTCATAATAAAAAATGAAATTTAGTATAGAAATATAAAAAAATATTATATTAGCTAATGTATGATGATATTATGACAAGAACATATGTTTAAACTTGTATGTTCTAAACTATAAAAAAAAATCAGACCAAATTGTGAAAAATAAAAAAAAAAAAATCTTTTATAAGAAAATTATATCAGGAAAAAAATGGAAATTTGAAAAAGGTATATATATTTTATAGGTAAATTTTTGTCTATATTTTAAACATAGCTGAAATTGATTTCAACTAAGACTTTAGTTCATTCATACATTAAAACCAATGTAGATACCGATGGTTTTTGGGTTTGTTGAACATTGGCACTAAACCCACCTATCCATCCACGAAACGTACCCATCCACCCACCTATCTACTCTCACTTTTTATTTTTTATTTTCCTAACAGCAACTTCTGCGTTGACCAGCTTTACTTCAAATCTCCCTACTTGATACGGAAGCTGATTGGAGTGGATTCCTGGCACCTCTACCATGGACGATCCAGAAAAACTTCACATAGTCATGTTCCCATGGCTAGCTTTCGGTCACATACTCCCATACTTAGAGCTGTCCAAGCTCATAGCTCAAAAGGGTCACCGCATCTCCTTCATATCCACCCCCAGAAACATCGACCGCCTCCCAAAACTACCTCCAATTTTACAACCTCTTATCAACTTAATCAAGCTTCCACTGCCCAAAGTCGACAACCTCCCTGAAAACGCTGAAGCTACCACTGATCTTCCCTACGAAAAGATTCCCTACCTCAAGAAGGCATTCGACGGCCTCCAAGAACCTGTGACCCGCTTCCTCATAAATTCACATCCCGACTGGGTAGTTCACGACTTCGCCCCTCACTGGTTGCCGCCTGTCCTGGATGAGCATGGGGTTTCACGGTCCTTCTTCTCCATTTTCGGTGCATCGACCTTATGTTTCATCGGATCCACGTCCATCATGCTGGGTGACGGTGATCCACGTAAGGAGCTCCATCAGTTCGCGGTTCCTCCTCCGTGGGTCCCTTTTCCCTCCAACTTGGGTTTGCCTCCGTTCCAGATGAAGCGAATCTTAGGCTATGACGAACCCAACCTTTCTGGAGTTTCAGACTCATATCGAATGGGTTCGGTCATTTCAGCTTGTGACGTGGTCGCTGTACGAAGCTGTGCAGAGCTTGAATCTGAATGGCTGGACCTTCTCAGAGAGCTTTACCACAAACCAGTACTTCCAATAGGGCTACTGCCTCCTTTGGCGCCTGTTAGCGGAGAGGACGACTCGTGGATTCCAATCCTTGAGTGGCTAGATAAACAAGAGAAAGCGTCTGTGGTTTACGTGGCACTCGGAAGCGAGGCGACGCCAAGGGAAGATGAACTCACTGAGTTGGCTCTTGGGTTAGAGCTATCAGGGTTGCCCTTCTTTTGGGCATTGAGGAAGCGGCACGACTCAGTTGAGTTACCAGATGGTTTCGAGGATCGAACCAAAGATCGTGGAGTGGTTTGGAGGACGTGGGCGCCTCAACTCCGGATATTGGGTCACGAATCAGTTGGGGGCTTTGTGACTCACTGTGGTTTGAGTTCAGTTGTTGAGGGACTGTATTTTGGACGTGCCCTTATCATGTTTCCGCTGTGGGGAGACCAGGGGATCATTGCTAAGGCTTTCCAAGAAATGAAAGTGGGGATTGAGATCCCAAGAGATGAAGAGGAGGGTTTGTTTTCTAGCAAGTCGGTGGCCCAGACATTGAGCTTGGTGATGGTGGAAGAGGAAGGAAGGATTTACAGGGAGAAAGCTAAGGAGTTGAGCAAGCTTTTTGGAGATCAGGATCTACAGCAACGTTATATAAATGATTTTGTTGAATATCTCCAAAACCACAGGCGTAATCGGAAAGATTGAGTTGCTATATTAGATGCTGCATCTGTCTTCAATGAAGGTGTCTTTGGCACTCGGCGAATAATCGAACAAGCTTTCTTCAATTTTAAATCACAAAAGTCCAACCAAAATCTTGTGAAAGATTTTTCCATTTACCTTTTATGTATTCATGGGTTTGTTTGAATTTTCCAAAAGAAAATGTCTATGTTTACGATAGATAATCTCTCCCGATCTTTTCATGGGTTTGTTTGAATTTTCCAAAAGAAAATGTCTATGTTCACGATAGAAAATCTCTCCCGATCTTGTGTGGTGGCCGAAGTGCCGAGAGTCACATCCAACCCTCCAATATGTTCAAAGATCTCGAATATAAATAAATGGTTCATGTATACTTCACAATTATGATCAATAATTCAAACGGATCCTATTAAGTTATAATAGTATCTTATTTTTAAAATTAAAAATAAATTCCCATAATGGGAATTATTGGATAAAATTAAATTTAATAAAGCATAAATATAATGTAATATAATAATTTAGTCACTCGTATATCATTCACTATTTGATTAAATTTAAATATATTTTTAAAATCTAAAATTTAAAAAGAGAACTCACCTTTTACTCAATCTATTTTAGATCTCTTATGATATAATTACTAACTTAGAACACAACATCTATTTCAATCAAGGTTATGAAAATTCACAAAAGCGAATGCTTAAGTTTCATGAACTTGTTGATCTTATAGTAATTCAATGAAAAAATGAAGGGATTTCATGAACTTATTTAATATTTTCAATAAATTAAAGTATCATATCATGAAAGGCTTTATGCATGTGTCACTTTTAATACAATTTTTTATACAAAGGCTATGAATTTGTTCCTCTCTTGGAAAGGTAAACATTTCTCCGAAAATGAAGTGATCATAATCAAATTCATGTCTAAATTGAAATTGAGATATTAATATAAGTTCTTCCTTTTTGATTTAGATAGATTCATATACCACAATTAGGCAACACAATAAGTAAACTTGCATTGATAACGCTTCTTAAACACTGAACGCTTTGCCCTGGTTCATGATATACTAACTCTCTTATCTTTGAAGTACGAAGTTGTTGCTCTTTTCTTGTATGGTAAGGTTTGTTCCTTAATAATTGTGATTAAGTTGGTACGGCTTTTAGACACTTTCTGGCGTATTATGTTCCATTTTCCTTTTGACCACACCTAGATTAGGAGGACTTGTACTTGATTAATTTGTTCATTACGTCATCATTGAGAGGGATATTGAGATGGATCGGTTTATCATCGATGTTATGGGCACTCGTACTTTCGATTCTTGGTGTCAGACAACCATTCCTTCTAGTTATCCTCTCCCACATGCTTACAGAGGAAGGACTCGAAGTTTATCCCAATCATTTAGCAACTTGCACCTATTACCAGGGCCTTTTGGCATGCAAACCATACATCTGTCAACCACTGGTCCAGATGGTGAGGATGAGGCTACGGAGATATAAGAGGTTTAGGTTGATCTTGGCCCCGGATCGAATTGTCCCATCTTCGAACATGGACTTGTAGTACTTTCTGTATTAG
>NC_048437.1:7597710-7706202 GCF_004353265.1 Vitis riparia
TGATATGAAGTAGCCTAATTTCTCTGAGCCAATGCAGAGAGACATTGGTGTTGTGTCAGCTTTGGGAGAGTAGGATTGGGTCGACTTGCTAACCATTGTCTAGTTGGAGGAGTGAGTTAATCCTCAAAAAAGATTTCTCCTTTCTGTAAAGGCCCATGATGCTCTGGGCCTTGATGGAGGGGGCTGGGTGAAAAGTAATGGAAGTTCGGGATGACCTGGTGAATGAGTGGGCTTTAAATTCAGAAATGACCTTGGCTCCTCTAAGGCTCGTTTTGGCTCACAAAAAGAGAAAGGCTCCTTTTTACAAACTAACGTGCTTTCTCTCAGCTACGTTGAGGATGAGGATGATGTTTGCTTGTTGTTCAAGAAGAGATCTTCGGTTGCGGTTCCTTCCATGCCCAGCTATCATAGATGAAGCGTTAGTGGAGGAAGCCTTGCGTTTTTCGGGTTTGTCATTTCTTTCCTTTACTTCACTTGGGTGGGATAATCTCTCTTCTTTCTTCTTCTACTCCTCTATCGCTTGTTTTGTTCTAGTTAGATGAAGCTTTAGGGCTGTTGGTTCGATGGGAGGATAAGAGTAGGGCCCCTTTGGGAGGAGTTCTAATGGAGCCTGGGCCTTTGAGCCTTTGAGCTAGTAATAGAGAAGGAGGATCTCAATGAAAGGATCAATTACGACATTGAAACTGGCGATTTGATTGAGGGGGTTCCTACTAAGGGCTCGTTTGGTAAATTGTTAGTCTTTAGTAGGTTTGTGGGAATGCCAATTGAAGGTTTTGATAGTGAAATTTTGGCTTTACTTCAGAGATTGGAGTCTAGGAAGAAGGGTAGAAGCCCTCATCTTGGAAAAAAGAAAGTTTGAACCTCAGGGTCTAGATTTGAGAGAAAATTATGCAAGCTTTAGTGTTCTATCAATTATGATTCATCTTCAAGGACAGGAAAAAGGAGTGGGAGTTCTTCGGGGAATTTTGCTAGCTTTGTTGATGAATATTATACTACTTTCTTGAAATGTAAAAGGTTTAAATGATGTGAATAAGTAGAAAATGGTTAGAGCTCTCATTAAATCTTAGAGGGCATACTTAGTTTGTCTGTAGGAGACTAAGGTTCAACATATGTCAGAAATGTTAGTAAGAAAGCTGGGTGTAGGTAGATTCTTGAATTGGGAAACTGTGGATTTGAGAGGTCAATGGGGGTATTTTGGTTTTTTGGGATAATAGAGTTTTGGAGCTTCCAGAGATGGAAATGGGTGTTCATTGTCTCTCTTGGCGGTTTAAGAATTGTGATGATAATTTTATTTGGGTGTTCTCTGGTGTGTATGGGCCGGTTAGCAGAGCTGATAAGGAGGAGTTGTGAGCAGAACTAGGGGACACCAGGGGGTTGTGGAGAGATCTAAGGTGCATTGGTGGATATTTTAATGTGGTTAGATTTCCTGGAGAAAGAAGAAATTGCTCAAGAATCTCCTCAACAATGAAGCATTTCTCAGAGATCATTGAAGAGTTCCATTTAAGGGATTTACCTCTAGCAGGAGAGAGCCACTTTAATGGTCTCTCTCAGAAGTTGCTGCCCAAGCCTACTTCCGATCATGCTTCTATTCTTCTGGATGGATGTGGGATTAGAAATGGCAAAACTCCCTTTAGTTTTGAGAGCATGTGGCTAAAAGAGGAAGGGTTCAAAGATTTGGTTAGGAGGTGGTGGACGAGTTATACTTTCAATGGCTCATTTAGCCACATCTTCGTCGACAAGCTAAAGACACTGAAGCAAGATCTCAAAACATAGAACACAGAGGTGATTGGAAATGTTTCCTCCAACAGAGAGGTTGCCTTCTCTTAGATTGGTTACTGGGACACCAAAGAAAGAGATTTGGGTCTTTCCCTTGAAGAGTTGGAGGCTAAAAGAAGGGTTGTGGAGGATTTCAGTAAGTGGGCAAGCATGGAAGAGACTTTTTGAGGCAGAAATCAAGACAATTGTGGTTGAAAGAAGGTGATAAAACTCTCAATTTTTTCACAAGATGGCTAATGCCTGGAGAATAAGGAATTTTTTGGTTGCTATCAAAGTGAATGGAAGAAGGTTGATAAGGGAAGATGAGGCAGAGGAGGAGGTGGTTAACGATTTCCAAAGAGTTTTGTCAAAAATTGTTGATTGGAGGCCAAACATCAATGGGTTGCCCTTCTTGGTTCTGGACAATGAAGAAGCAAGAGCCTTGGAGAATCCTTTTTGGAGGAAGAGGTCTTTGCAACTCTTTTTAATTTGCGTGGGGATAAGGCTCTGGGTCTAGATAGGTTCTCCTTGGCCTTTAGGCAATTTTGTTGTCACATTGTAAAGATTGAAGTGATGGTTTCTTTGTTAATTTTCATCATTTTGGCCTTTTTGAGAGAAGCCTAAATGCCACTTTTATTGTGCTCATTCCTAAGAAAGGGGATGTAGAGGATTTGAGGGATTTTTGCCCAATTAGTTTAGTAGGGGGTCTTTATAAGTTTTTAGCTAAAGTTTTGGCTAACAGGTTAAAAAAAGTGGTTGGGAGAGTGATTGGAGCCAATATATATGCTCTAATGGCACATATTCAATATGATTTATGTACCGTAAGACACTCAAATCATCCGACATGAGTTTAACTTGCATTTTGAAGATTTATGTCTGGTTTAAGGAAAGAAAAAGGTGCAAGTTGAATAACTTTAGATTTGGAAATATCAAAAAAGGGTTTAAATGAGGCAATGAACGAGTCAAGACTCATGGACTATGAGGAAAGACAAGCGAACATGGATAACGAGTCAAGAAGCAAATTCATCAAGTTGAATGAAAATTTGGAACGCAAAATCTGGTGACAACATGTACTCTGACTTTGAAGCGAAATTTGGAGCACTTCTCGAAGTCCATTTTAGGCAAGTTATATATCGTTTCGAAGCTTTGGAAGTCAGGAATCTAACGCTTCAAACGGTATGCAAATCAGAACTGGAACAAAGAAGTTATGATTGTTTGAAGATAATTGTGCAGAGCTGAAGGAACATTTTGAAATGATTTCGAAATTCAACTTATGAATTCGAAATCCAATTTGAAATGACCCTAATTTCGAATTCACACACTACCACATTGATATTTCGCCTCCTCTACTTTGGGGATTGCATCTTGGGCACTTCATCCACATTAAGTGGGCCTTACACGACTAGAAATCACGATTTTATTATTTTTTTAGTCATTTTAGGTAATTATTTGTAAAATAAGTGGCTAATAGGAACATGCCACGTGTTAGGTTTTTTGGTGGAAACTATAAAAACTCGATATTTAGGTTTTCTAGGTAGTTCTTGATTTTTTTTAGGAGTAGAGATGACTTAACAATTCTTGGGGGGAGAAAAAAAGACCTTGAAGGTTTTTATTGGTTTGTTTTCTTTCTTCTTTTTATTATTGAATAAATTATTGTTTTTAATTTCTTTGAAATCAAGAATGGTTCTTTCTTATTCTTTTATGATCTATGTATGTGAAGACATGCCTATAAGAGGCTAAAAAATCATCTTGGGGTGAAACATGAAAACCTAGAGTTAGATCCCAAGGGAAACAATTGGTGAAATTGGATTAATAATGGAACAGATGAGAGGTTAGGGTACTAGTATTGAAATCAAAATACCCTTTAAAGTTAGTTTGACTTAGGAGATGATACAATCACATATTCCTTGATACTAGGGATTCTTGGTAATTCTTGATCTCTAGTTATCAATTTTTTTGTCATTGTTATCTACCCTAAGACAAATCTACACAAAGTGGTAAAAGCCTAAAAATTGTTGACCTAAACCTAGATTCCATGTCCATTCATCTATCAGGTAATTCAATGGAATAAAATATTAAAAGTTAAGATACAGATCAACTCTGAGGTGTGGAACTTAGGTTAATCTCGTTAGACCATGCATTTTGATTATCCTAAGACTATTAAATTATATACCCTTGTTTTGCCTAAAGATTTATACTTGAAGTTGGATTGTGGACCCCCAATCTTGATTAATTGAATTAAAAATCAATAATTATTCTATAATTTAAATAGGTTTATTTAGGAAATTTTCATCTATATTTCATTCTAATTTATTTGAATTAGATATTTTTTTTATCTTTAGTAAATAATTAATCCTTTGAATCTAAGAACAAATAAACATATTAGAGTTAATCTCAGAGAACGACTATCCAGAATACCATAAAGCTGTGGTAACTCTACCTTTGGTTTTTCTTGGCCAGAGTTATCATGTATTTAAGCTTTAGTATTTTATTTACAATAGAGATTTATAGTTAGAGAGCACTTTATTTGCATTGAAAAGATTTATGACCATGTGAACTAGGAGTTCTTATTAGCATTCATGGAAAAAATTGGGCTTTAGGGTTAAGGGGGTTAGGTGGTGCATTTCCTTTGCTCGTTTTTCAGTTTTGATTAACGGAACTCCTATTGGTTTCTTTGCAAGTTCTAGAGGTTTGAGACCGGGAGATACCCTTTCCCATTTTCTTTTCATTTTGGCAATGGAGGCGCTCTCTTGTATTTTGAAGAAGACTATGGAAGGAGGCTTCATTCAGGGTTTCTCGGCTAGAGGGATAGGTGGTGTAGGTAGGGTGGTGCCCCATCTTCTTTTTGCCAATGATACTCTGATTTTTAGTGACTCAAATAAGGAGCATTAAGAGGCTTTGAGTTGAGCATTCTTGTGGTTTGAGATGATTTTTGGCTTAAAAATTAATTTGGATAAAAGTGAGTTAATCCTAGTGGGGGGAGGTTTTAATATAGAGGATTTGGCTAGGATGGTGGGGTGCAAAGTGGGCTCTCTTTCTTCTACTTATTTGGGCCTCCCTTTTGGAGCTTCTTTCAAATCTGTTCAAGCTTGGGATGTAGTGAAGGAAAGATTTCAGAAAAGACTTGCTTTGTGGAAGAGGCAGTATTTGTCAAAATGAGGGAGATTGACTTTATTAAAGAGCACTTTATTTAACCTACCAATATATTTTATGTCTTTATTTGTGATCCTTCATAAGGTAAGTCTTAGATTGGAGAAGATCCAAAGGTACTTTTTGTGGGGAGGAGGAGAGCTTCAAAGAAGGCCTCATCTTGTAAGTTGGTCAATTGTCGACTTGGATAAAAAGGAAGGGGGTTTGGGCGCCAAGAAGATATTTTTTGTAAATAAGGTCCTCCTTGGGAAGTGGTGTTGGAGATTTGCTGATGAGAATGATTCCTTTTGGAAACAGGTTGTTGTAGAGAAGTATGGGGAGGAAGAGGGGGGTTGGTGTTTTAGAACTTTAATGAAAGGCTATGTGGTGGGCCTTTGGAAGGCAATTCGGTGTGGGTGAGAGGGGTTCAATAACAAGATTGACTTTAGGGTGGGAAATGGCAAGAGGCTAAGGTTTTGGAAAGATAAGTGGTGTGGGGAGGAACCTTTGGCTGTGACATTTCTAGAGTTGTATTCAATAGCCACTAATAAAGAAGCCTGAGTAGATCGGATGTGGGAGTAGGTTGGGCAAATGGGTTGTTGGAATCCTGTGTTCACAAGATAGATAAATGATTGAGAATTAGGTGAGGTGGAGGGGTTGCTTAGAAGGTTGCAAGGGCAAGTGATCAGAGTAGGAGTAGAGGATGTTATGGTTTGGCGGTTGTCAAAAGGAGACACTTTTTGAGTCAAATCTTTCTCCTCCTCCTTAGTAGATTGTTACTAGAAAGGTTTCCCCACAAGCATGTTGTGGAATCCTTGGGTGCTGATGAGAGTCAGTTAAAAAGGAGAGGTTGGAGTTTTGCAACCAAATGTTATTTGTGCAAGGGTGAAGATGAGTCAGCAAATCATATTCCCCTTCATTGTCCTAAGACAATCATGTTGTGACACCTTATTTTTTCTATTTTTGATGTATAATGGTAATGCCTTCCTTAATCAAGGATGCCCTCATTAGTTGGTGGGGTGCCTTTGTTGGGAGGAAAAGAAAGAAGGCTGGAAAGCAGCTCCGTTGTGCTTATTTTGAACCTTATGGAAGGAGAGAAAGTGAAGAACCTTTGAAGACTTTGAACGAATAGACCATGCTATTTTACGCTCCTTTATGTACATGTTTTTGGAGTGGGTTAAGGTACATTTAGGGTCTAGTTCTTTGTCCCTTTTTGACTTCATAAATTGGTTGGGTTGTAAGTAAAGCAAGGGTGTTGTTTTTTTTGTCTATCTCTCCTTTTTTTGGCCTTGTATGCATCATGTATAATTTAGGCGTTTTTTTTGGTGCTTTTAATACAATTCCTTTACCCATAAAAAAAAAGGCTGAAGTTTGGGTGTGTCACCTGTCCACCCTTCCTAGAACCCTAGAAATGGGACCTGTTCTGCACAATGGCTACAATGCTTTCGTCTTCTTCTTCTTCTTCTTCTACCTTTTTTCCTCTTAGGTAATATTAGCATCAAAGCAAGTTTTTGCTGGATTTTCAAACACTTTCTTTCAATTGGATGGTATCTTGGGATGCCTACAAGTACAGAAAGTTTGAAGAGATTTACAGATCAGGCCATAGTTCTGTATTGAAAAGCAAGTGACAGCTTCAAAGAAAGGCAATTAACTTTAAAATTGATTTATAAATATTTTGGGCTATTTTGTTTAATTTTATCTGTTATATATCATCTTCAAATTATATGTTCTAGTTTCTTATAATTTATATTGTTTTCTTGATTTTTTTTAGTGCTTGGGCTTATTAATCTGTTCTATGCTTTTATCTCTTTTAAATATGAATTTTAAGGTTTTGATGAAAAATTTGATTCCCTTGGAAAATTGCTTTCTGGACATTTTTTTGTCTGTTTTCAGGTGAAGTTGACAGAAGAATTGCATTTGGCCAATTGAGAAGATTTGCATGGAGGGAGTTACAAGTAGCTACAGAAAATTTTAGTGAGAAAAATGTTCTTGGACAGGGAGGCTTTGGGAAAGTTTATAAGGGAGTGCTTGGAGATAACACCAAGGTTGCTGTGAAACGATTAACAGATTATGAAAGTCCTGGTGGAGATGCAGCTTTCCAGCGTGAGGTGGAGATGATAAGTGTAGCTGTTCACAGGAATCTATTACGGCTGATTGGATTTTGCACAACACCAACAGAACGCCTTTTGGTGTATCCCTTTATGCAGAACCTAAGTGTGGCTTATCGCCTTCGGGGTATTAATTCTCTAAATCACATTTTCTGAAATTTCACTTCTGAATTACGTCCTGCGGCATCATTTAATTTAGGTTTATTGTTTTGATTCTTAGTTTTATTTACCTGATATATGTTTCTAAATATGTTTGCATTAGCTTTACTATTTTGGTCATGTATTGGAATATGGATTTTATGTGCTTAGTTGGATAGTTCTTATATTATGAAGGGGTGTTCACATACAGGCAGGGATCCAACGCTCCGAGGTAATCTAGGTTAGTCTTCATCAGTACCCTAGTGGTTATTAAAAATTTGAGTCAAGCAAGGTAGCTCGAGTATCAAGATGGTTTTCTTTCATGAAACATTTCTTTGAGTTTCTACTCCCATCTTTGCCTCATCCTTTGTTGGGGGTTTGTGGGGAAATACTTGGGTAAGTTGCTTGTTTTCTGGAGATTATTTTTAAGTCTATCATGAAAATATTACTATTCTTGTCTAATTTTCTAATAAACAATTTTCTATTTGTTCCTAATTGAAGCTCTACAGCCTCTGCTTTAGTTTTTTAATATAAATTTACGATGCAGTGGTTTAGTGGTAGCTTCAATGGAGAGGGCATTTGTCTTTATATTGTTATACATTTCTGGAAAGATTGAAAATAGGTAGGGACAAAGCCCCTTGACCAGAAGATTTCTCTTTGGCATGTTGGTAGCACTGCTGTGACTTACTATAAGATTTTAGCTAAATTCCTTGGCAAACAGGTTGAAAAAAGTGATAGGGAATGTGGTGTTGGACTCAGAATGATTTTGTGGAGGGGAAACCGGAAACACATCTTAGACACGACTCCTATTGCCCATGATAATGTAAATTGGAGCTTTTGTTTTGGCAGTGTTGTGTAAAATGGAATTTGTGCAGAAGTGGATTGATTGGATTTGGGCTTGCATCTTAACAAGTTTTTCTTTTTTCGTAAATGGTTTGCCTCCTTGCATTTTTCAGAGTACGAGGTCTTTGAGACAGAGGGACCCCTATCTCTTTGAGACAGAGGGACCCCTATCCCCTTATCTGTTTTGTTTTGGTGATGGAGACCCTCAGTTTTCTCCTGAGAGAATTGAGGGAAGGAGGCTTCATTTCAGGCTTCCAGATAGGCGGGGAGGAAAGGGAGGTTTCCCACCTCCTATTTGATGACCTCACATTACTCTTCTGTCAACCTTATTTGGATTAGTTGACTATATGAGTTGGACTCTTCTATGATTTTAGGCTTCTTTGGATTGGAAGTTAATCTGAACAATGGTGAATTAATTCCAGTGAGGAAGGTCCCTAATGTGGTGGAGCTTACTTCAGTATTGTGCTGTGCTGTGGGGTGGGGAAGTTTATTGTCACCTATTTAGACTTGCCTTTGGTAATTCCTTTCAGGTCTTCAATTGTTTAGGATGTGGTAGAGGAGAGGTTTCTCAGAATGTTATCTCTACGGAAAAGATGATACCTCTCTAAGGGCGAGAGACTCACTTTGCGAAAATGTAATCTTAGTTGTTTTTTTATTTGCTTCATGCCTCTTTTTGTTATCCCTAAGGTGGTGGCATTAAGATGTGAAAAAATTGAATGGTTTTTCTTGTGGGGAGGAGGAGGTCTTCTGAAGAAACATATCTAGTGAAGTTGTCATTGAAAAGGAAGATGTGTCTTGGTATTGAAGTGCTGTCCGCTTTCAATTAAGCTTTATTGATAAATAATGCTAGAGATATATTTAGGAGAGGGAAATCCTTTGGTGACGGGTCATAGTGGGATAATTTGGGGAAGTGCCAGAAAGATGGTGCCCTCAAGTTAGGAAGAAAGGGTATGATTTTGGTTTGTGGAAGGTGAGAAGAAGAGGATGAGGAGTTTTTCAAAGGCTAGGACAAGATTTTGGTAAGCGATGACAGAAGAGTCGAGTTTTGATGAGATGTTTGGTATTATGATTCTCCTTTAAAGGACCCTTTTCCCTCTTCCTTCTCTTTTGCAACTTTTAAGGAGGCTTGGGCCAGTCTATATTTAAGTGGTAGCATATTGCTAGGTCTGTTGGAATCCACGTTACCTAAGACATTGCCAAGACTGGAAAGTGGATGGCATTGAGAAGTTACTTTAGAAGCTTCAAGTGTTAGGAAGGTGCAGCAAGGAGGAGGATAATTTGGTTTGGACAGTTAGTAAAAGTGGGAAAGTTATAGTGAAATCTTTCTATTCTTTGAGAGTTGGATGAAGGAGCGATTTTCCCCATGAGGAACTCTAAAGCTCCTTGTGTCCTACAAAAGTGGGTTTCTTTGCATGGGAGGTTGCAGAAGGAAGGATCCTAACTTTGAATCAGCTCAAAAGGATCAGGTGGTTTTTGGCCATTATTATTATTTGTGAAACTGTAAAAGAATCAACTGTCCACCTCCTCATTCTTTGTGGGAAAGCTATGGGGCTATGGCTTCTGTTCTCTCTTTTTGGCATCTCTTGGATCCTCCTTCTTCAGTAAGATTGTTGCTAATGGGTTGACATGGGAGTTTTGTGAGCAAGGACAGAAGAAAGGCTTGGAGAACAGCTCTTCTAAAGGGTGCAAAACTCAGTTCAATCTCTTGAAGATTCCCTTATTTGTAACTTTATCACTGTTCTTGCCAATTTTTTCAAGATGTTTTTCAAGCTGGTTTTTCATCCTTGCTAGACTTCATTGAGTGATTGTGCTCTATGTAGTGGGAATGTTGTTGTGGCTTTTGGATGTGTATCTTTTCACCTTTTGGCCCCTTTGTATACTCACTATGTACTAGGGATTCATCCCCCTTTTGCTTAGTGCTTTTGATATATTCTTATTTGCACATTAAAAGGGATTCTGGATCATTCTTTCCTTATGCGAGCACCATATCAACCATTTCAATTAATGCTGTAACTCTTATTCTGGAAAGCAAAAAATATTATTGAAATTATACTTGATGAGTTCTGTGCCCTGATGTTACTTGTAGCTACAATTTGTTTGGCCATATTATAATCATTAGGGACTTTAGTTTTCTCTATTTATTTTTAATAGAGTTAGATGATGTTTGACTAATTTTAATGTTCACACTGATGCAGAGGTTAAACCTGGGGAGCCAGTTTTAGATTGGCCTACAAGAAAACGGGTGGCTTTAGGCACAGCACGTGGACTAGAATACCTGCATGAACATTGCAATCCCAAGATTATTCATCGGGATGTTAAGGCTGCTAACGTATTACTGGATGAAGATTTTGAAGCTGTTGTTGGGGACTTTGGCTTGGCAAAGTTGGTGGACGTGAGAAAGACCAACGTGACAACTCAAGTTCGGGGAACAATGGGCCACATAGCACCTGAGTACTTGTCCACAGGGAAGTCATCAGAGAGGACAGATGTTTTTGGTTATGGGATTATGCTGCTGGAACTTGTAACAGGTCAACGAGCAATTGACTTTTCACGCTTAGAAGAAGAAGATGATGTCTTGCTGCTTGACCATGTAAGATAACCTCGTTAAATTACAATCTTGGTTTGTCTTCTGTGCAGTTCTTCCACCCCCCCTCCCCTCCTCACTAGATTGGAATGTTACTCTCGCTGTGCATACTTTTATTCTTCATTTATTTTCAAGTGCAACTGTCTCTTCTGCACCATCGGTAATAAATGCACGACTGACAATTTGTTCCCATGTGTATTGAGAAAACCACATAAAGATGAAATGATTCTGTTTTGAGTTTCAGATTACTTAAAACATGTAAATTTATTTTCCTTAGTGCAACTGATTTGAAACATGATGAGAAACTCTTAGTTAAAATGGGTATATACAGTAACTGCCATTTCATAGAATAGTACCCTATTTTTAACTGGGTTCTGCTTGGCTGCATGGTGGAGATTTCCTCATATTCAAAGTCATCTGAATAATGTCATTTTAAAACTTGAAAGAAATGATTGAACTTCAGTTTCTTGAACTATTTTGGCTGACTGCATTTTACATGAAAAACTTGTGCATATGATCCTGCGGAAATTGAAATATAATTATTTGATGAACAATGTTTCAAAATGGCATAATTGGTCCTTCTTTCTATCATATCTAGTCCCTACAGTTTGATACTTTTATGTTTGCTTGTGAAGGTCAAGAAGCTTGAAAGGGAGAAAAGACTTGATGCTATTGTAGATCGCAACCTAAATCGGAACTATGACATCCAAGAAGTGGAGATGATGATCCAAGTTGCATTGCTCTGTACACAACCATCACCAGAGGATCGTCCAGCAATGTCAGAGGTGGTTCGGATGCTTGAAGGAGAGGGGCTGGCTGAGAGATGGGAAGAATGGCAGCATGTGGAAGTTAGTCGTCGACAGGAGTACGAGCGGCTGCAAAGAAGATTTGACTGGGGGGAAGATTCACTCTATCACCAGGATGCTATTGAATTGTCTGGTGGAAGATGAGGTAAAGGATGAATCCAATCTCATTCCCCTTCAAAGCCATATAATTTTCTTTCAGTAGGTTAGCTTCGTCTCCATCGAATTGTATTTTATTTAAAAAATTACAGGAAAAAGAACCATGTCTTGAATATTTTTTGATGGATTTCTGGTTTCGCTAAATTTTATTTAGAATTCTGTGTGTGTATGTGGTTCTGTGTGTTTGAGCAATGCTCAAACAAAATCTAAGGCCTGGTAGTTTGTATTATGAAGCTTTTCCCCAATGTTAATATTGAATATTTCCTTTTGAATTTTTGCTTGCCACAAAATATTTCGGTATGCTATTTCAATTGTGTGATGAGAGGCTATTAGGCATGTATGAAATCATCATGAACAATTGCTAAACTGGGAAATTACCCAATTGATTTTTATTTTGATTTAGACATAGAAGCAATATTATTTATCATTCTCAATGACCTGGCTTCATTTCATTTCATGTGAACCTATGGGTTCTAAATTCTGGCCCTATAAATGTGAATTTTGTAGTTACATCAAGTCAGGCTCAAAAATGTCGAAACTGGGGAGCTGAGCCCAGTTTTGAGTTAGAACTATATGTTGAGAACCACATCTTCTTGTACAAGCACCCGCCCCTAAACCCGCTGTTCTGTGAATTTTGACATAGCTTAGGTTGTTGCAGTTTTCTTGTTCAACCCCACAAATTGGCAGCTGAGAGACGTTGAAAGCAACCACTGCTTCACCTGCCATTTTTCTGATATCGCCTTGTCTATACCATTGCCGTCAGCTCTTATCTCTTGGTCTTTGCTCGGCTAGAAGATGCATACTGTGGTATCTTCTGCAGGTCTGTATGCGCCACCTCTTCAAGGCGCTGCCCATCGGCAAAGCTTGAATGGTCATAGCTTGCCTGAACTCTAATCTCTATTTGGAAGATTTCTCAGATGTGATTCCAAATGGTCTGAATTTCTATTGTAATATCTGTGAGTCATGACACCAGTGGGCAATGGCGTTTCTTGAATTTCTCTCCAGTTGTGTCATGCTGCTGAGAACCCAGTAGTTCCATTTATCTACCACGTGTCCACGGATGATCGCTCCATTTAATATGATATAAATTCATATTGGAATTAAAAACGTGTTTGACATATTTATATTTTAAGAGTGCTTTTAGTTTTAGTTGTGATTTTTGAAAGTATTTTTCATTTTTTTAGTACTTAAAAAATAAAAAATTTCAAGTGTTAAAAAAAGTTAGAAATACTTTCTAAAATTACTATTAAACGTATTTTATAGTGCGTTTGACAATGATTTTGATTTTTAGTATTTTTAATACTTAAAAAATAAAATGTTTCAAGTGTTAGAAAAATAAAAAACAATTTCTAGAATTATTGTCAAATGCACTTTAAATGTGTTTGATAGTGATTTTAGAAAATGTTTTTAATTTTTTTAATACTCAAAGATAAATTTTTTTGAGCATTAGAAATTATTAAAACACTTTTTAAAATTACTACCAAACACACTTTTAAGTTGTTTAATTAAAATCATTTTTAAGAAAATCATTTACTAAATTTTTTCTTTAGAAGACATTATAAGTGATTTTTTTTAGTATTGTGAGTAATTTTTAAAATTTTAAAAATGTTTCCTTATTTTTTTTCGAATATTTTATTTTTTATTTTAAAAAATGTTTTCTAAATTTTTTTAAAAACGTAATTTTTTTTCAAACATTTTTTTTAAAGGTTAAAATTGTTTTTGAAAAACATTATCAAAGTAACATTAATGTGATAATTCCATGTAATCAAGGACTTAATGATCACATATGCGTGCACACAAAAACAATGAAGGCGAAGATGAAATTTGCGTATTGATTCTTTGATATAGTTGTTGTAGTTAACATTTGATATGGAGGGTGAACAATATGATCCCAAGCCCCAAAAAACCATATGACATATGGTTACTGTTTTGGATAGGCAGATGGAGATTCAATGGATGGAAAATTTAATATCAATGACGGCCTATACCATATGCCACTGTATACACTCGAAATCTCGATGAGGAAAATTTAATATATACTCGTATTTCAACGTGACGTAAAATGGGCAACTTCTCTTTTTGGTTGTTTGGATGAATTGCTCACATCAATCAAATATATTCGCAGCATGACTTTTCATATTAATAATGCTTATGTCATATATGAGATAGAGCAGTCGTCAGAACAATGGATTCTGCGCCCTAAAAATCTTGTGTTGCCTGTGAAAAGAAATTTCAATGCAGTTCTAGAAGTAGCGTTAAATTTAGGTTTCATGCACCCTAACGGTATTTCAATGCAGTTCTAGAAGTAGCGTTAAATTTCAATGCAGTTCTAGAACAATGGATTGGCATGATGGTCAAATGGAAGAAAGAGAGAGGAGCAAAATCTTTCAAAGTAACATTTATCATGTGATCGTTCTTTTGACTGCAATCTTGTTCTCATCAAATAATGCTTTCATGCTCATGGAGCTGATTTGATGTCAGCTCTTACCAAGTTCTGATTTGACGTCAGCTATTACCGACGCTGTCGTGATGCTGCAACTAGGATATTAATTACGAGTTTGAATATGTTCTCCTGACTGTTCTATATACCATGGTATCTCTCCCTCAACAAGTAATGTCAAAACGATTAGTCTATTCACTGTAAGCCTTTTCTTGGCTTGCTTTTCCTACAAGAATATGCTTATTCATCTTCCATCAATGTATATAAATTGATCACAAATTAGAACATGGTTGGAGCCCTCATCAAACGGATGTCAGCTTTCCCCCATGTGGGCAATATTGTAGCTAAAATTGTACGTTAAAGTCATTGAAATATGTGAAAAAATAATTAATATTGGGCATAGGCTAAATCAAATTTGAATTGCAGTACCATGCGTTATGGCAGCTAGCTGTGATCAATAAAGTCGCCATGAAACCAAGGCTAGGTGATAAATGACACACAATTGGCTTGTTGCCATCATGTCTGGATTGATGATGCCTTTTCAATGAAGCATATAGTGGAAAAAATACCAAAAAACATATGATCCTTGATAATTTTTTAATGGGTTTCTGGTACTACCTAGCTCTTCTTCTTGCTCTACTTCTTCCCTAAATTTTATTTTGAATTCATGTATGTGTATGTGCGTGAGCATATTCAAACAATGCAAGTCCTTGCATTTTGTATCATAGACCTTTTTCTCATTAGACTTCATGCAATAATCCCATGTTAGATATGTTAGGCAGTATGTAAAGGAAGAACGAATTGACTCAATGACCTTGTGTTCACATGTTCATACTCTTACATGCACACAAAAACAAAGAAGGTGAAGATGAAATTTGGGTATTGATTCTTTGAACGTTTTATATAGAGGGTGTACAATATGATCCCAAACCCCAAAAACCATGTGATATAAGGTTACTGGTTTGGATGGGCAGCTGGAGATTCATTTGGAGGGAGAGGGGACTGATCCTTTTTCAGTATCAAACTAATAATATCAGTGACGAGCTATACCACATGCACTATATACACTCAAAATCTCCGTAAATAGAAAATTTATTAATACAAAGTGCAAACTACAAGATGAATTCGTATGATGTCTCTGTGGACATTTAGAATATGTAGAACTTTTCTCCCTTACAAGAATTTGATGATACTTGAGTTCAGTTGGTCTTCCTGAAAATGGTAATACGTACTTCAGCACAATGCCCGACCCAGCCAAGTGAAAAAGTTGTACACAGAACTTGGTTTTCAATGGGACGTGGGCAACTTCTCTTTTTGTTTGTTTGGATGAATTGCTCACATCAATCAAATATATTCACAACATAACTTTGAGTACATTACTTTATGAAAATACATCTCTCATTTCCGAATTCTGATTGCATTAAAGACCTATTCATGGCAGCAACAGCTTTAGCCCATTCCCGCATCTTTGCTTTCACCCTCTCTTCATTCGCCTTTTGCTTATCATCATTGCACTTCGTACCGGCTTCAGTGCCTGGGATGTTCTCAACTAGAAGATAAGGAGGTGGCTGTGTGGAGCCACCAGTCTCCCATCCTTGGAGGTCAATCCCACATTCCATGTAGTCAGCACCCGCCATTGCAAGAGCTTCAATAGACATGACTTCTTTCGCTTGAGGTTGTTTGTTGATCAAAAAGCTGTAAGTTGTTATCCCGATAGACAAATGACGGACAGGAGAGGTATATATAGGTTAAGGTTCCATGGCTTGTTTCTCTATATATTATCAAGTCTCCAGTTTGGAAAAAGAAGTCACACGGATGTTGCTTGTCCCATGTGAATATCAACACACCCGTGATCCCTCCATCACTCTCAAATTTCAAACCCAATTGGTTACTTACATTTGAGGAAGTTGTAGTCATGTCTATCAAGCTAAGATTAGGAGGATATATAGAACATTAGTACTCAGCCCTTGCATGGAATGAGCCTAAATATTGAATTCTCATTGATGTCTTTCCTCGCATTTGGTATATACTGGTAAAGGTATGTGAACGCGGACCTGGTAGCCAGAATTAAATTGGTTTCTGAAGTTTCTCATGTGAAGAATGCATGTCATATATGAGGTATAGAGCCATATTAATTATGGTACAAAATCATTTTGTACCAAAATGATAACGTTTCCTAAGGGAACTAGATCACTGTATGAGAAGCTCATCTATCATTTTGTACCAAAATGATAACGTTTCCTAAGGGAACTAGATCACTGTATGAGAAGCTCATCTGGCTCATTTGTCATAAGTCCAATAAGCTTTTAGTTTTACAATTTAATGATTCTTGCATGCCCCACAATCCCTACATATTATTTATGTAGGATTAGTTAGTGAGAAGAAAAAAACTTTGTGAGTTAGAAAGTTAAGCTGAGATTTTCAAGCGTAAAAATTGAAGCTTAATCATTAAGTTATCAAGTTTTTTCATTGTATTATATTTACAAATAAAAACTAATAATAAAGTTTTTTTTTTCAAATTTTTATTGTATAAAAGTATAAAACACTTTTACATTTATTTTATAATAATTATATAATGTAATTAAAAAATAATATAAATTAATTAATATAATAATTTCAAAATAATAAAATACAAAAGACATGCAAATAAAATTAAATATTATAATTTTTTTCATTTTAAATATAGCTTTATATTTGAATATTATAAATATACTATTTAATAAAATTTAAAATATTTATATATTTATATTTCCCTTCATCATTTAATTTAACATGTCAAATATAAAAAATGAAATATTATTAAGATTTTTTATTAAATATAATTTTAATTTTTTATAATTATTTAAAATTTTATATAATATATAAATTATTATTTATGATATCACCGATTCGACTTCATGATAACTTCTTCAATTCAATCATCCATCCAATTCTGAAAGCATTGAAAAAAATGCATCTAATGAGTGCATGAATTTTTAGTATCAGTTTACAATGCAGTGGTTTAGTGGTAGCTTCATTGGAGAGGGCATTTGTCCTTATCTTGTTAGACATTTCTGGGAAAAGTGGAAATAGGTAGGGACAAAGCTCCTTGACCAGAGGATTTCTCTTTGTTCGTCTTTTGTGCAGTTCTTCCCAAGGTTTAAAATGTCGCTATTGGCAAAATTTCGGCCCAACCCGCCACAAAGCCTCCATTTCAATTTCTCGCGTGCGCCCAGCCCACCACAAAGCCCTCCATCAATTGTTTTTAGCCTGTTATTGCCAAGATTCGGATCCAGGCCGAATCTTTTCTTTTGTAACCACTAAGCCATCTTTTCTTTTGTTGATATATCTACATAATAAATATGTTAAAGTTCATTAAATAAATTAATTCTAATTATTTCATTTTTAAAATTTATTTATTTTATTAATAAATATATAAAAATCACCCTCTTAGCATCGGTTAACTTAAAACAATCCACGGCGAACCCAGAAACCGCTCTTAGCATCTAGACATTTCATCAGTGCTCGAGCCTGGTCGTCATCAAATTGAATAAGTCCAACCTCCTTTTATATTGCTCACAAGTTCTCCTCCTTGTTTGAAGTCCCAAACTAGTTCATCATCTATCTGAAAGCAGAAATACATCAAAGGAGATAATGGATCCTGAAACGAAAGAGGCCAACGATTAGTCAATACATGTATGGTCACACTATGATGGTTACTCACCTCTTGGCTCCTTGGACTTATGACAAAAGAAGTGATGCTTTTGTTAGATGGAATGGACATTGCCTATGACATTTGAAACTCTTTGGAAGAGAAGCTTCCACTAATGACCAAATAAAAGGGCGTTACATATGACCAATAAACATTGAGGATTGAAGAAAGGCACAAGGTCTCTTGATGAATACCTAAGGGAGTTCAAAGGTATTTGTGATGCGTTAGTGGCAATTAGAAAACCAGTAAATGACTTGGACAAAGTTTTAATATCAACTGCAAGCAAGACATGTAGTTCACTCTTGAAAACTCTTTTCCTTTGTATAAATATTAATATGCAGTAAATTTACTAGGGACATGGCGCATGCTATTTGCCTTGACTTTTTCATTGGCTAATATCTGTGAGTTGTCATTTAAATATTTATACTTTATATATAGTAGTTTAATGTGGGCAGCGGTTTTTGGGATAACCACGTATACTGTATACTGATGCTAAAGATAGTAGAAAGGAGTTTGTCTAGGGGCATAAAGGCAGCTGCATTAGGTGGGGAAGAAAACAAAGAGCTTTGGCGGAAGTTACAAAGTAGAAATTGAAGTAAAGCCATGCGTTTGATGCTCACCTAGAGCGTGATTTTAATTTGTAAATTATTGATTTTTGCAGGGATGGCTTGGTTGGGCGTTTTGGCTAGTCTGACTATCGGTATACCAACTTGAGCGAGGATGTGTATAGAGTATTGACCATTGAGCAGACTGCAGAGATGTACTCCTAGTCTCCTAGAGCCGATGCTACCTAGCCCTCTTTTTCTTCTTTGGTTTTATTCTGCTTTGTATTTTTGTATTTTATTTTCTTTCAAGTTTTAATGGGATTCTGTTGAGCTTTTGATTTGGAAAAGGTGGGGAACGAATAAAAGTGGCAATGCACTAACCACAAAAGGCATGGTTTTAAAAGTGGCAATGCACTAACCACAAAAGTCATGGTTTTAAAAATCAGATTTGATCGATCGGATCTACTAGTCACGGATCTGGTTTGATCCAACTAATTGAGTCAACCAAGGGTTGAACCGAAATTGAACCGACGGTCGGACCTATGAGCCAGAGGATTCAACTTTATATATATATATATATATATATATATATATATATATATATATAATCCAAAAAAACATTTTGATGTACTTTGTACCAAAACAATAACGTTTCCTAAGGAAACTATATCACTCTATGAGAAGCTGTAGACCCCTATTTAGGGGCTCATGTTTTATCACATTTCCTGTAAGTTTTTTTTTTGCAGGTGGAAGGCTCTCAAGGAGCCACGTGTCTCTTTCAGATTGACTAGTAAAGAATCAAGTTAGTGGTTTTGATGGCCAATGGAAGCTGGACACATGGAGTGTCTTGAGGGCTGCCGTTAGAAGATATTTTTTGGGGGGAGCTGCAGAGCTTGAGGGAGTGCTTAGGAGAGAAAAGGAAGGGAGAAAAAAACAGAGATGTGCATTGGAAAGTAGGCTTATGGGGGGTTTGTATGGCATTTTTGTAATATGGGAAATAGGTTTGTGGTGTTTCTTTGGTGTATTGCCACATGGAAATGTTCTTTTTATTTGTTTATTCCTTAAAAGACATGCATGTACACGTTTGCCCATGCTAAGCCATTCCCATTTTTTTTAGTTATTATTTTCTTAGTTTTCTTCAACTTTGATGCCAAAATTTTCATTTTCAAAATTTTAGTCTTAAGATAATTTTTTAAAACTCTAATATTTTAAATTTAATTTTCATAGTTCCAAACTCTCAAATAATTTTCAACATTCCAATTTCTTTTAAATTTAATTTCTAAATTCCAATTCTTAAACTTAATTCACAAACTCTAATTTTCAAATAAATTTCAAAAATTCAGTTTTCTCTCGAACGGTTTTAATTCCACTCCACTTTTTCAAATATTTTTAATTCACAAATTTTCTTTTATTTTCAAATGATTTTATGTTTATCTTAATTTTTAATAAGCATGAAGACAATTTTCATAATTCCAAAATAATGGAATTTGTGATATAAATTCATGCAAAATAAATCGGGCTTTGGTGGGGGCCCCACATATGTGATTGATCGATTAATTGACTGATTGTTTGCTTTGATTATCATACATGATTAATTTACCCTACTCTCTAACATACATGCGATTATTCCTAAATTGTGCACTAACTCTCTTTATTAAAAGCGGATGGTGGCTCGTTACCCAGGTATGTACCCATTTTCCTCTAATCGTTGTCTATGCATGTCTCGACTTTTATGTGTGCATGATCATTCAGGATATTCATTGATTTACTCGTCAATTGCTATGTCAGTTTCATTTTATTAGTAAAAACCCGACTTTAGGGACTTAAAAGGGTACTACGGTCTTTACTGTACCTTCCCGATAAGTAACCTGACCCCCGAACCCGATCCGGTTTTTCGCAGACCGCTTTTTCTAAAATAAGGAGTCACACTTAGGGTTTTTCTTTCTTATTTTGTTTACCCTTTTAAAAATAAAACAAAAATAAGTGGCGACTCCAAATCATTTTCAAACAATAAGTAAAATCAATTTTTCAAATAAGAATCGAACTCGCCATCGAGTGAGAAACGCATGAGCACGAAATACGGGGTCCACAGAAACCTATCCGGCTCATTTGTCATAAGTCCAATAAGTTTTTAGTTTTACAATTTAATGATTCTTGCATGCCTTTTATACCCCACAATCCCTATATATATTTTTATCCATTTTCTTAGTAGGATTAGTTAGTGAGAAGAAAAAAACTTTGTAAGTTAGAGAGCTTAAGTTGAGACTTTCAAATGTAAAAATTGAAGTTAATCGAGGCTTTTTCATTGTATTATATTTACAAATAAAAATATATAATAAAGTTTTTTTTTTTTCAAATTTTTATTGTATAAAAGTATAAAACACTTTTACATTTATTTTTATAATATCAAAATAATAAAATATAAAAGACATGCAAATAAAATTAAATATTATAATTTTTTTCATTTTAAATATATCTTTATATTTAAATATTATAAATATTCTATTTAATAAAATTTAAAATATTAATATATTTATATTTCTCTTCATCATTTAATTTAATACATCAAATATAAAAATTGAAATATGATTAAATTTTTTAATTATATATGATTCTAATTTCTTATAATTATTTAAAAATTTATATAATATATAACTTATTGTTTATGATGTGATGGATTCGACCTTGGTCCTACTTCATGATAACTTTTTCGATTCAATCCTCGCCTAACGCCTTCACTACTTCATGATTAGCCAACCAAAAACAACGGTGTCCGCATCTCATCAAGTATTAACAAATTCAACTCACCCTTTAACGTTACTCTTTCCCTTTTTTTTGAGCTAAGTAATAGCTGTTTCTCACTACTTAACAAGTTACACAGACAGAAGGCTAAAATTCAGTTTCAATGTTATTCACTTATCGAGCAGGGGTTAAGGGAGAGAGGTGTTCCAGTACTCCATTTTCAGAAGCCAATCTGCACATCCAATGGGAAAAATAAGTCAATGCAACTGATCTTATATATTATATTTGACTATTACAAATGAATCCACATAAAATAGGAGAGGGGCTTCAATGTATTCAGGGCATAGAGAATAGTTTCTCAAAATTTGCAGGTTTCCACCTGCCAATCCCTTAAATCAAATTTGACAGGAACTATAGCTTTTAACATTTCTGTATTCTTCTAATCAGTCGCCACAAACTTTAAATACAAGCCATGTGCAAAATATCCACCTTAATCCCATAAAATGTAGGCAAGTTGAATATGTCGAGCAGCTCCTGAGCTGTCTAATTTTCCTCTGAAGCTTTTCAATCTGTCTTGTTGCCATTGCTACTCTTTCCATTTTGAGGAGGAAGAGGATCGATGAGAAATGACTTCAGGTACTTGCACAACTCTTTGGGCTTCTCAGCATTGATTGCATGTCCTGCATTCTTTATGATTACCAGCTCCGCATTCTCACCAATATGCCTGCAAACAGAATTCAATACTCAAATTTGAAGCCAATCATATGGTTTAGAAGAGGTTCAAAATCACCTGGTCACCAAGAACATGACGGAATATTAAAATGTGACAAGGGATTTCCATTTCACAAGATATGGAATATATTTTCTTTTATTACTTCTACTTCACATCTTATGGGGCAAAAAAGTACAGCATATATGAAAACTAGAATGCAAGAAAATGTTATTTTACTAGCCCTTCAGATTCACCTTTTTAATCTGTGTGCCAATTCCAGTGGGAATACCCGGTCTAGTTCTCCCCATATTATTAATGTGGTCTGCATCAAGAATAAAGCATAGCCTTTAGAAAATGCTTAGGGAAATGAAAAAACAGGGGTCAAACCTGCATTCTAGAAAGAGCTGGAGAAAATATGCTGATTGTGACAAGCTGTATTGAAACTCGACCCAACAAAGCCTTAATGCAACCATTATGAGTCAGAGTCTATTGCACCAATTCTTTTCTCAGTATTCAAGTTCATAAGGTGCAGAAAACTGAGGAAAATAAAATCATTGAACATGAGAGGATTTATGAAGAATTGTTGATCACTACAAAAACAGAATATAGACACCAACCTGCGTTATCTTAGGAAGATTCGAGAGTTTTCTATCTTTATGTAATGCCATGATCAATTCTCTTCTCTCTTGAAGGTGTTCTGTACACATGACCTGCTTATGCAATGAAATTCCAAAAGGCAAGTTCAGGCAAAATAATATATGGATTACACTTCCACAGATCATCAAATGAGTAATATCATGCATTGACATCATGATAACATATGATCACCAGGATAAATAGCGTTGGAGGAAAAGAAATGCACCGAAATAACAGAAAAATTAACATTTAAATGAGTTACTATAGACTCAAGATGCACTCCTAACAACCTTAATGATATGCCATGAAACACTTGCAATTGCCATGCTTCCAGGAATAATTGAGGAAATTTTTTTGAAGATTACAGTCAAGTGGTGATAAAAAAGAAAGGCAAAACAAGAGAGAGACCTGATATCTGTCCTATCAAATTCCAAATGTTTGATCGAAAAGGTAATCTTTTTCTTTCCTTTTTCCAATCAGCAATCCCTACACTTGACTGTTTTGGCCAGCAGCCAGATCATGTTCAGAAGTTTTCTCTGTGCCCTTCAAGAACCTTCCTATCTTCTTGATGTTTCACAAGTCTTGAACTTGTGCTAAACCAATCACACTCACTCAAATCAAATTCAACTTTTTGAAAGCCATAGTTGTCTCATTTTTACTCCCTTGTACAGCTATCAGATCTCAAATAGTAGAATCTAGCTTATTTGTAAAATTTACAAAAAAATGATTTCATGTAACTTGTATAGTTCTAGAATAAATTTCATATCCATACTCTTGAGTGTGCATAAGGGCATTGATTCCCTTGAAAGATGTAAAACTGATTGGTCCTAGTATTGATGTAAAAATGTTCTTTGGAAGTGAGCATCGGAACAAGCATGATTAGATCGAAGTGCCGCTATTTCTCCATCTGTACAAACATTCAACTTCTTCAAAAAGCATCCTCCTTTTCTTTTTCATCAAGCAAGGTATCCCTTTCTCCCTTTCTGCAATCCAATACAGAATATCAAAAGGATCTGGTTTATGAGTTTGCAGTACCTTCCTTGAAATTGACCTGTTTGAATGAGAGTAATTTTCTTCAACAAACATATGTAATTCACTTCTAGATGATTAAAGCCTCTTTTATGCTTGATATGGCTATCAGAACCTAAAAATCAAGGTACGGGAACATAAGAAATAGGCATCAGTTTTACTATGTTTTAAAGTTTCGGTTTGATCAAACCTTTTCACCACTTCTTCCCTCATTGCCTAATATATCTCCCATCCACGCAATTAAATATAAAAATGATCCCAAGAGAAAGAAAACAAAAATTTCCCATTGATTTACATCACCAATGGGCAACATCAAGCATTAGAATCCTAAGTAAAGAGTAAGAGAGAGATGGGTAACCCTACCAGAAATAGCACCTGACTAACCTGCATTTCACATTTACAAATCCATTCAGCTGGTGTTTCCCGTTTCTCGTATGAATATGAACCATTTCAGTCGGTGTTCCTGATTTTTCATAACTTAAACAAACAGAGCATAGTTATTTTTCTCGAGAAGCAAACTTCATGATTTCCGCAAATTTGATGTGATATTTCTTTTCTTTTGCATTTCATATTAAAACCATCACTTATTATTTTCAAAATCTGCTATCGCTGAATCAAATTTGTTGCATCTAAGGAGACTTTTGGGAACACTAACATTTTTCCAAGCGATAAATTTGACTACGGAAACAACTTTATCAACCAACAATAACAATTCTAAGATCAACAAACACATGTTCCCAACAGATCAGAATCATGATAAAAGAATCATGGGCGTTGCAAGTTAAGGATACTTACATCAATGAAATCGTTGAGGAAACAAGATGGCATGGTGTTGATCGGCTTGGCGAATGAAATGCGCATCAATTCCCTCACCTTCTCCGGCGTCTGCGGCAGCAAGATGCTCGCGGCGTCCTCCACACTCGAAACCTGAAACATGCCTGCTTCCATGTCCTTCTCCTCCAAACACACTCCTGCGCAGCACAGTACCGACCTCTCCACCGCCGCCGGAAACTGTTCCGCAATTCTGTAGGCAACAAATCCTCCATAACTGATCCCAACCACGTTCATTCTACTCACTCCGTGGCCTTCTATCATCCTCATCACGCACTGAGCCTGGAACGACTCTGACCTTTCCGGCCGAGTCGTGTACGAGTCGCCAAAGAATACTAGGTCTGGGACGTAAACATTGAACCGCGCTATGAGAGGGCGTATGAAATCTGCCCATTGCCACATTGCGTTGGCTCCCATTCCGTGGATGAGGAGTAGGTTTGGTTTGTTCTCTTTGCGTGCTTTCGGTATCCAACAATGCATGACCGTGCCGTCCCCCAGATCGCTCGTCGTCGATCGGAGGCCGGCGTTGGAGAAGGACAAGCGGAAACACCAGTCTCTGGTTGCTGTGAAGCTGAAACACTTGGCCATTCCGAATTAACAAAATCTCCAGAATTCACCCTCTATTGGCTGGTCTGAAAATAGACGAAGGAATAAGAAAATTCGCGAGGTCCTAACGAACATAAAAAATAAAAATAGAATGCACGGTGGGACCTTTTTTTATTGCTCGATTCTCCCAGTGGAGCAACAATCAGGAAAAGAAGAAGAAGAGAAGCGGCTTCATCCAACGACCAAAGCAAAACCGAAAATTAGTGATTGGCAGGCGGGAAAACCTCCGTACGCAACCAAGAATCTAGGACTTCCCACACTCGCAGGCTCATAGCCGCCCCCCAATCTCTCCAGTTTATAGCCCATATCTTATTCTATATTTATTTGCATTTAATTCGCCGGACTTTTATTCCGGTTTAGGTCGCCGATCCGTCCGGTGGGATTTTTGAAAAGAGTACGAAATAATTCAAAAACTATGGTAATAGAAAAAATAATTTTAAATCTATCGTAGAAAAAAAAAATTATTTTTTAAATTATCTTTTTAAAAGATGATTTATTTTCTTTTTAAAAATTATACAAAAAAAATTGTCTAGCTAAGATAGTCGACGATTTTTTAGAAAAAAATAAGGGGGAAAATATGTTTTGAAAAAAATGAGAAATCAAGACACGATTTTTTTTTAAAAAAAATTATAAAAGGTGTGAAATTATCAAATTTTTCAAAAAGAAAATGTAGAAAGTGAAAAATCGTTTTTTCAAAAGATGATTTTTTGGAGAAAAAAAAATTGAAAAAAAGTGGACAAATGATTTTCACCTAAAAAGAGAAAGAAAAAAAAACCAAAACCAAAAAA
Source organism: Vitis riparia (assembly GCF_004353265.1). NCBI lineage: Eukaryota > Viridiplantae > Streptophyta > Magnoliopsida > Vitales > Vitaceae > Vitis > Vitis riparia. The sequence goes on from NC_048437.1 coordinate 7,623,250, forward strand.
TAATAAATCATCTCTTAATGATAAGATTTTCTAAAAAAAAAACTGAGAAATTTTCTAAAAAAAAAAAAAGAAGTGAGAAATAAGATTTTTTCAAAAAAAAAACTTCAAAAATCTTATAATTATTTAATAAATTAATAATAAGTTTGTTTTTTATAAACTAATTTTTCACATAAAATTGATAATAATTTCTTTTTAAATTCCAAAATGAAAGAAACAAAAAATAATAGATAAATATTATTTATCTTATAAATAAAAAATAATATCAAATTAAATTATTTTTATTAATTATAATTAATTGCATTAATTTAACGAAAAATTTGAAGGTTAAGAAAAAAATATTTTTTAATTCAATATCTAATTTAATATAAATTTTTTAAACATGGAATGTTAAACACAATTTATATTTTATAAATATTATTGTTGATAAATATCTTAATAATTACAATTATTTATATATATTAAATTTAGTAAATAATATATATATATATATATATATATATATATATATATATATATATATATATATATATATATATATATATATATATATACATTGTTGTATAAGTATATTATTTGTAGGGAATGAAAAAATGAATTTTTGAAGTTTTTTTTTTTTTTTTTTTTAGAAAATCGTACTTTTTTATTATTTTTGTTTTTAGAAAATTGTCTCTTTAGGATGATTTCCTACTCTTTATAATTATTATTATTTTTTTTTTTACAAAATCAAAGTTTTAGAAGATGATTTCTCACTTTTTAATGTATTTGGGAAAGATGATTTTTTTTTTATATAGAATAAAAAAAAAATTCTTTCTTCTATTTGACCAAAACTATGATAAATTTAGAATTATTTTTCCCACTACTATAATTTAAAAATTATTTTTTAAAATTGTTATATTCTTATAAAAAAAATCCCCACTATATGTTCACCTTTCCGTCCTCCTAGAGAGTGTAATAAATAATATATGATAATTATTTCCCTCGACATTTTTTTAATACTTTTCATAAATCACACGGTACATGAAAAATATTATTTTATCTATTGGTCATTAAATTGATTCCATTCAATGCACGCTAGGAGACTAAAAGGGGTATCTAAGGAATTAATTAATAAAGTAATAGGATGGGTCCAAATTAATATCAACAATCTATATACATGACATTGTATAATTATTTGATTATGTCCAATTCTAGTTAATAATAATAAATAAATAAATAAAAGATCATAAAACTATGATTTAGTGCTAGTCAAAGCATGTAATAGATTTAAGGTCCACATATTTAACATAATTGATGCTAAACACGTAAAATTTGAAAAACAAAAAAGTGTCATTTACTCCATTGAATTGTTGGCTTTGTGAGTATTGACTTGAAGAAAATTGTTCTTGTCCACAATTCCATGACATGTTCGGATGATTCTCAACAAGTCTTTCCCCCATAGCCGATATTGTAGGACAATCACTTACTTCATGTTCTATAGATTGACAACTAGAACATTGCTCCATGTAAATTGGATTATCATATATTGCATTCACTTCATAAAATCTCTTAGCTTCAAGTTCTTCTAGTCTTTTTGTCAAAGCTATCATTTTAGCTTGTAGATCAACATATATATTCTTCCTTTTGAATTGCTTTGAGACTTGGACTTGTGTAAATTCCTTTCATATGGCTCATCCCATGACCTTGATATTTCAGCCACATAATTCAAAAATTCAAAGGCTTCATTGGGACTTTTGCTCATAAAGTCACCTCCACACATGGTTTCTAGCAATTGCTTCATAGTTGGCGACATGCCCTCATAGAAGTAACTCACCAACATTCATGTGTCAAAACCATGATGAGGACAAGCATTGACTACTTCCATATATCTTTCCCAACAGCATAAAATTTTTCATTGTCCAATGCCACAAAGTTGGTAAATTTGCCTTTTCAAGCCATTTGTGCGATGTGTGGGAAAAAATTTCTTCAAGAAGGTTGTTTGTAGTTCCAACCATGACCTTATGCTTTGGGGCCTCAACGAGTTAAACCACAACTTAGTCTTACCCTTCAATGTGAATGGAAAAAGCTTTAATCTCATAAGCTCTATGGATGTGTTTTCCTCATGAAATGTATGACATACTTCTTCAAAATCCTTTATATGAGTATAAGGATTCTCATTCTCAATTCCATGAAATTGAGGTAGAAGTAGTACCAAGTGAGTTTTTATCACAATAGGCTCATTAGGAAGATTAAAACATGATCCCATGCCTATATTTGAGAATGCATATATTCTCTCATTGATCTAGACATGTGAGAATTGCCATTGTTTGGTCCTTGTTGAGTTTGTTGATTTTCCCATTGATTTTCCATTTCCTCAACAATTGGATCACAAACCAAAAATGATTTGCAATATAAGTCCTTTTCAATCTCTCCTTTAAGTTTTATTCTCACTGTAGCATGTAATGGAGAGCCTACAAAACAAGCCAAGAAAAACTAAAACAAAACAAAAAGAACAAAAGAGAAAAATAAAAGATAAAAAATGGAATAAAAAAAATGGAGAATCGGTAAAGAGAACTTCACCAATCTTGTGATGTGGATCACAAGGGCTAACTTCACCAAAAAAATGCCTCAATCACCTAGGCACCATCCCTGGCAACGACGCCATTTTTTATAACTCGGATTTTCGTAGTTTATTGGATCAAAACAAAACTTATAACCTAATTCACTATTCTATAGCAATTTGTACCCGATCAAAAAGTGGTTTTAAGGTATCGTCCACAAGGATGGATTATTCTTGGTAATCAAGGCTTGAATGAGAGGAGAATAAATTATTGAGATCAAGTGAAAATGATTTGACGATTCATGATTACAATTCAAAATGACAATGATTCCAAATTGAGAGAAAAATGAAATGTAAAATAGAAGAAAATTAATAGAAAATGAAATTCTCAGAGTTAGGATTTTCTAGAAAACAATCTCTATGGTGAATATATGTGAAGATCTAATTTTCATCAAGTTAGATTGAAAACCTAAATTTTCATCTAAATTGATTTTTGATTTAGCTTTAGATCTAAATCTAATTTCTCCTCAAATTAGGTCATTTAATTCAGGAGATCAATTCAAATCATATATTCAATTCATCTTAAATTATATTCCAATGATTCACACAATACAACTATTCAACTCTCATTAAATCTAGCATTAACAATTTGATGAATCTACCTAGCTTGCATTGTAGTAATCATCCAAGACAATTTGAAGAGAAAAATTCCCAAATTTCAATTAATCAATCAATTGGATCAAATTACCTTTGCAATTCAAGCTTATTTATCTAATTCACCATGGATCTTGTCTTTAGATCTTCCCTCCTCCGAGAAAAACAAGATTTAGCCACTCATGCTTGGAGATTTGGTCTCACAAGACATGTTTGGTTAGTGAGAAAATGAGAGAAAATGAAGGAAAGTAAAATATTCTATAGAGAGAGGAAATCTGAAAAGTTCTACGATTAGAAAATGTATATATCTCTCCAAAATAAGTAAATCAAGTTTCTATTTATAGGCCAAGGTCAAGTAGACACTTGGCATCATCTAAGAGGTCTTTCGAAGGCTTCTTCACCAAGAAATCTGGAAAAAATGCAATTTCGCACAAGTTCCAACAATTTCTCACGATTGTGCGAAGTGGAAAATTCATCAGCACCATTTTTACCTTCTTAGAACATTTCGCATGATTGTGCAAAATTTTCACATGGTCATGCGAAATCAATTTTCAATTTTCCCCTTTGAGCTGCAACCAAAATCCTTTTTGTTCCATTTCGCATGACTGTGCGAATTTTCTACATGTTCATGTGAAATGGAAAAACATAGTTTTTCAACTGATTTTTGTCATTTCTTCCATTTCTTTCTTTTGATTCCACTTCAACTACCTCCAAATCAACTCCAAATCCCAATCCAAACTGATTGCATTGCTTATTTCATTATGCATTTGGATCATCATCAACTTCATCTATTCTCTTCAATTTGATTCATCTTTTTTGTCGCCAATTTATCAAAATCATACATTGAAATGACTCCAAAACTTCATAAAACTTGTTAGTAACTCTTGCAAGGGCAACAACATGTTAATTGAATGTTTTAGGCATAATTACTACTCAAAAAATGTGAAACTTATGAGAATTATTATCTAAAATATATTTTTTTTGAGTAGTAATTAGTTGATCTCCTCTCTTTCAATTTTCTCTTGTGGACAAAAATCTTTGAAATGATTTTAGCTAGCCAAAAATGTGTTTTTGACAAAAAGGACTAGGATTCAAATCTTCAAAAAATCAAAAGTATTTTAAAAACTACTTTGTAAAAGAATCCTCAAGTGCAAGTCCTTCTACCACTTGCAACTTTTGTTGAAGAGGAGGTCACATTAGTAGTACATGTCCCTTAAGAAATGGTTCTCGAAAGAATTCAAATACAAAAGCTAAAAAGGTTTGGATTGAAAAATCCAAGGTCACTAACCCTCAAGGACCCAAGAAGATATGGGTACCTAAATTAACTTGAATTTTATTTTATAGGGTTCAAAGAAGGATAAGTGGTTCTTGGATAGTGGATGCTCAAGACACATGACCAAGGATGAATCCAAGTTTGTTTTCCTTACAAAGAGAAATGGAGGATATGTTACCTTTGGAGACAATGCAAAAAGAAGAATCATTGGTCAAGACAACATTGGTAATGACGCATCCTCTCTCATTGAAAGTGTTTTATTAGTGGATGGTTTAAAACATAACCTTTTAAGCATTAGTACCCTTTGTGACAAAGGTTTTAAAGTGATTTTTGAAGCATCTCATTGCATCATCAAGGATATTCAAAATAATAAAACCATCTTCATGGGTCATAGATGTGATAATGTTTACGCTATAAATATTTCAAAATATGATGGTCGTGATAGATGTTTTCAAGCATACATGATCAAAGTTGGTTGTGGCATAGGAGGTTGGGACATGCTAACATGGACCTCATTTTTCAACTCAACAAAGATGAACTTGATAGAAGCCTTCCCAAAATAAATTTTCAAAAAGACAAAGTTTGTGAAGCTTGTCAAATGGGAAAGCAAATAAAAAACTCTTTCAAAAACAAAAATTTCATTAACATCTAGGCCTCTTAAGTTGTTACATATGGATTTATTTGGTCCCTTTAGGATACCAAGTCTTGGAAGAAAATCTTATGCATATGTTATTGTGGATGACTTCTCTAGATATACATGAGTCTTGTTTTTAAGTAAAAAAATGAAGTCTTTTACGAGTTTTCAAAGTTTTGCAATAAGGTTTAAAATGAAAAAGGTTTTACAATTATTTGTATAAGAAGTGATCATGGGAGAGAATTTGAAAATATTGATTTTGAATAATATTGTAATGAGCATGGTATTAACCATAATATTTCGATTTCTAGAATTCCTCAACAAAATGGGGTAGTTGAAAGGAAAAATAGAACTCTTTAAGAAATGCCTAGAACCATGGTAAATGAAAAAAATTCACCAAAATATTTTTGGGCCGAAGCGGTTAACACTTCATGTTATGTTTTAAATAGAATATTATTGAGGCTCATTCTTAAGAAAACTCCCTATGAGCTTTGGAAAAATAAAAAACTCAACATTAACTATTTCAAAATCTTTGGGTGTAAATATTTTATATAAAACACAAAAAACAATCTTGGAAAATTTGATGCAAAATCGGATGTTGGAATTTTCCTTGGTTACTCAACTTCAAGTAAAGCCTTTAGAGTTTTCAACAAAAGAACCATGGTTGTAGATGAGTTCATCCATGTTATTTTTTATGAATCTAACAATTCTCTAAAAAAAAAATTGATGATGATTTAAGCTTGAAGACCTCCATGGGAAAATTGCAAATTGAAGATAGATGGCAACAAGAAGAAATTTGAGAGGGTCCTAAGAAAGAATAATCACCATTGACACTACTCCATCTTCAACAAATGCAAGGTGAATCAAGCCAAGACCTTCCTAAAGATTGAAAGTTTGTCATCAACCATCCACAAGATCAAATTATAGGTAATTCATCTAGTGGGGTAAGGACTAGATAATCTCTTAGAAATATTTGCAATAATCTTGCTTTTATCTCTCAAATTGAACCTAAAAATATAAATGATGCTCTAGTTGATGAAAATTGGATGATTACTATGCAAGAAGAGTTAAATCAATTTGAAAGAAGCGAAGTATGAGAATTAGTGCCAAGACCTTCAAATCAAAGTATTATTGGTACTAAATGGGTCTTTAGAAATAAAATGAATGGAAATGACACAATTGTTAGAAATAAAGCAAGATTGGTAGCCCAAGGTTTTAATCAAGAAGAATAGACAGATTATGAAGAAACCTTTACTCATGTAGCTAGATTGGAAGCCATTAGGATGCTACTTGTCTTTGCATGTTTTAAAGACTTTATTTTATATCAAATGGATGTGAAAAGTGCTTTCTTAAATGACTTTATAAATGATGAAGTATATGTTGAACAACCACCCGATTTTCAAAGTTTTAACTTTCCTAACCATGTTTTTAAACTTAAGAAGACACTTTATGGTTTGAAACAAGCACCTAGAGCATGGTATGAAAGATTTAGTAAATTTATTTTGAAAAAAATGTTTTAAAATAGGAAAAATTGACACAACTCTTTTCATAAAGATCAAAGAAAAATATGCTCTTAGTTCAAATATATATTGATGATATTATTTTTGGAGCTACTAATGTCTCTCTTTATAAAGAATTTTCTAAGTGCATGCATAGTGAGTTTGAAATGAGCATGATGGGAGAACTCAACTTCCTTGGACTTCAAATCAAGCAACTAAAGGAATGAACCTTCATTAATTAAGCAAATATATAAAATATCTTCTCAACATGTTCAACATAGAAGAAGACAAAACAATGAAGACTCCAACGAGCTCATCCATCAAGCTTGATAAGGACGAGAAAGATAAATCCATTGACTCAACTATGTATGGAGGCATGATAGGTTCTTTGCTATATTTGACTGCTAGTAGACCTGACATCATGTATAGTGTATGCTTCTATGCTAGATTTCAATCTTGTCCTAAATAATCTCACTTAAGTGTCGTAAAATGAATTCTTAGATATTTGAAAGAGACAATAGACATAGACTTATGGTATCCTAAGAATGATAACTTTGAATTAATTGGATTCTCGGATGCCGATTTTACAGGTTGTAAGGTTGAAAGAAAAAACACTAGTGACACTTGTCATTTCCTAGGACACTCACTTGTTTCATGGCATAGTAAGAAGCAAAATTCAGTAGCTTTGTCAACGGCGGAAGCCAAATACATAGCAGCTGATTTATGTTGTGCACAAATTCTTTGTATGAAACAAACACTTAGTGATTTTAATTTGTCTTTTGAGCATGTTCCTATTAAATGTGATAACACTAGTGGCATAAATATTTCAAAAAATCTCGTGCAACACTCTAGGATTAAGCATATAGAGATTAGACATCATTTTCTTAGAGACCATGCACAAAAGGGTGACATTACACTTGAATTTGTAAGCACAAAAGGTCAACTTGCCGATATATTTACAATATCTCTAAGTGAAGAACAATTTATTGATATTAGAAGACAACTAGGGGTGATTTCTTTATAATCTAATGATTGCATGAATTTCATGTCACATGCATCATATAAACACATACTTAGATAAATGGTCAAATTTTGACCAAAAATCAAAATTCCCTTGGCATTAGGCATAAAAAATTGGGGATTTCAACCGAAAAATGTAGGGGGAGGATCACGAGATGACAAAATGCACAAAAGGTAAAAAATCAAACGCGTTGATCGTTGACTAGGCGGTTGATCGGATTAGGACCGATTGACCGGTTTGTTAGGGTTGTCGTTTTTAACGCCCTTCCCACGCTTCATTTTTTCACCCGTCTCCTTTGGTTCTTCAAGGGTTGTGCTGATTCAGCTGCTTATAAGATATTTTTGATGCCATTGCAACATATTGAGGGCTTCAGATTGTTTTTTAGAGGCTAGGGCTTTGGATTTGGGACCTAGGGCTTTGGTTTTGGGACAACTTCTCCTCCTTCAGCGCGCATCATAACCAGTTTCAGTTATTTTCTCGTGCACTTAAGGTTTCGGGTGTGTGCTTCTTTCTCTCTCTACCAGCCTCGTCTCCTTCATTTTTGCATTTCTGATGGCTCCTAGGAGAGAGACGTCTGCCTCTAGGGCACAGGGCAAGCGCCCTGCTAAGCCGTCTTAACCTACTCAGACGGAGGCTTGCTGAAAGGCGAGGTTTGACACGACCCTTTTCAGTACCGTGGAGGATTATCAGAGGTACAAACAGAAGTTTGCTCAGAGGAAAGTAGTTCCAGAGAGAAGTATCAATTTCTCCCAACTGTAACATTTCAGATTTGAGGGCTTCTTCATTTGGATGGGTTGGCTGCCAGTAATTATGATTTCGGAGCCGATTTTCCCGACTCTGGTGCTTGCATTTTATTCGAGGGCTACATATGGACTCAGTGGTTCGATCATTTCCACTGTTAGAAGTGTTGATATCCAGTTGGACCCAGAGTGTATCTGCCGTTTTTTCAATGTTGCTCAAGTTGGACTCAAGGTGTATGAGTCTAAGACTTGGCCTATTGTGTCGGGTTTCGAGCCTAGAAAGGTCATTCAGAGAATGTGTGGACTTGCAAATGCCCAGGGGATGGGCAAACCATCGGCACATAACCTGACCGTGATCAGTCGAGTCCTTTACCACATGATCTGCTCCATCCTGCTGCCACGAGGCGGGCACCGAGATGAGGTCTCCTATCTTGAGGCATTCCTTGTGGACTCCATTCTAACGGGGAGACGGATTCACGTGGGATATATGATAATGATGCACATGATATCATGCTGTGAGAGCACGACCTGCGTACTCCCCTATAGTCGCTTTCTCACTCGAATATTTAAGGATGTCGAGGTAGATTTGAGTAGAGAGACAAATTCAAGGCCCCTAGTATTTATAATACATATGATGAGCAGTCTTTGAGGCAGATGAAGTTTGAGAAGGCCTTCAATGGCTCTTGGGTTAGGAGAGCATAGAGACCACCAGCACAAACCCAGGAATAGGGACATATACACCCCAGAGTAGAGGAGGAGGTCGAGAACCGAGATATGGAGGGTGGGTTAGACCCTTAGAGAGGTTTTGAGTAGAGAAAGCCCGAGCTCGACATCCCTCCACTCCAGTTTGAGGGTGTTTAGTTTGAGGCCACATTCCCTAAGCTAATAATGTCTAACCTGGCTTGCACAATGGGACCATCATCTCAGCCATCATTCACCAAGCCTCCTTACATAGAGACATCACCTCATCAGACATCTCACACTTTTGATCATGCGCCTTGGATAGATTTATTTGATCAAATCATCTCTCTTGGCACTCGTATAGAGGAGCTTGCAGTAGCCAGCGATACTCGATTCTACTCCATGGAGGATCGCATGGATCAGTAGCAGACTGGCTTTACCTCTCAGTTTGAGTATCTGCAGCAGAGATTTGAGCATATGGAGGATCGCATTAATCAGCAGCAAACCACATTTGAGCATCTCCAGTAGAGGATTGAGCACATTGAGAGTTGCCAAGAGAGTTAGCATGAGGAGATGATGGCTTACCTATGCTCCGTGTTTCCACCTCCACCTCCTCAACCTTGATTTCATACGGACCTACGTGCATATCATTGTCATATCATCTGTTTGGATTAACTTATATGTTTATGTTTCATATATACATGACTTTACTATATATATGATATGCTATTTTCATGATTTACACTGTTTCCTATTGAAAATTCGCATGTCTTGATTATCTTGGTTTTAAATTCATAAATTTTGATTGATTGATCCATGATTGGTTTGAGGGGGAGTTTTCTTTTCTCCTAGATAACCAAGGTTTGTCATCATAAAAAATGAGGGGATTGTTAGCCCAAGGGTTCTCTTAATCAAGTTTTGATGATAACAAATCATGGTTAAGTGACTAATTGGTTTGAATAGTAAATAATCTCATGCATAAATTTGGAAATTCATCAAATGACCAAATTGATACAAGATCGAGACTTTTGGAAGACTTTTGATCATAGGAAACAAATGTAAGATGAATGCATGAGTGCACTTAGGCTTTTCATATCTTTTCATAAATCTTTGACACCTCGGTTTATTCTTTAAACTTACAATTTCATTAAAACCCGAGTTTTATCAAATGTACCTTAGGCAAAATGTTTCAAAATTGACATATTAATTCACCTAAAGACCTTGTCTAAGTGTTAGAAAGGAAAATAATTGAAAAAGATAGATTTTCGGGGCCAAAAGGCTGAACCAATAGAGACATAGGCCAATCGGCTCAACCTGCCAGGGAACCGGTTAACCGGTTGCCTTTGTTCGATTAAGGAGTGTCAAAAACACTCTTTCTCATCTAGTAGCCTTCCATTCTCGGTTGAGGCATTCTCCTTCCCGGTCGACATCCAATTGAGGTCCGATCGAGGTCTGGTCTAGGCAACGGTAACCTGCCAAAACATTAAATGCTCCAACGGCTAGTGAACCGGTCAACTCCCAGCTCGACAGGTTGAAGCTATTTTTTGTTTTTCTTGGCTCTCAAGCTGAGAAACCTATGAATTGAGAGCTCCACTTCATTTATGAAGTAGAGAACACTTGCAATCAATTGTCTACCCGCTTATTCTTGCCTTAAAAACTCTCATTTCTTTCTTAGTGCATTAAATCCTCACTTGCATATTTTTTAGTGCACCCTTGTGAGTCATTCTAGTTTTTATTTGTATTTGATTTATCATTGAGCTAGGTTGAGGAATTCATTCTTGTAAAAGTTGAGTGTTAAAGCCTTCAAGAGGTTTGAATTTTGAAGAGTTTGTGTAAGAGCCTATTGGAGCCGGAATCCAAGTGTAAAGAAGTTTAGAAGTTTGGTTGAAACTTCAAGTTAGTGGAACCCTCACTCGATTAGGGTATTGAGAAGAGTGGATGTAGGCAAGGAAGTGTCGAATCACTATAAAATCCGAGTTTGAATTCTTTAACTCTATTTCTTTATTTTTTATTATATTGTGCTTAAATTTGTTGTGTTGAAAAAGTTTTTGAAAAACCAAATTCATTCCCCTCTTGGGTGTTTTTCTTATTTAAGCATAATATTTATTTTCTCAATATTATTTATCTTATAAATAAAAAAACAATATCAAATTAAATTATTTTTATTAATTATAATTAATTGCATTAATTTAAGGAAAAATTTGAAGGTTAAGAAAAAATATTTTTTAATTCAATATCTAATTTAATATAATTTTTTTAAATATGGAATGTTAAACATAATTTATATTTTATAAATATTATTGTTGATAAATATCTTAATAATTATAATTATTTTTATATATTAAATTTAGTAAATAAAACATATTAGTATATATATATATATAAAATAATTATTATTATATTGTTGTATAAGTATATTATTTTTGGGGAATGAAAAAATGAATTTTTGAAGTTTTTTTTTCTTTTTTTTTTAGAAAATCGTACTTTTTATTATTATAATTATTTTAGAAAATTGTCTCTTCAATGGACGATTTCCTACTCTTTATAATTATTTTTTTTCTTTTTTTACAAAATCGAATTTTTAGAAGATGATTTCTCACTTTTTAAAGTATTTTGGAAAGACAATTCTTTTTTTTTTTTTTTATAGAATAAAAAATATTTTTCTCTCTCCTATTTGACCAAAACTACGAAAAATTTAGAATTATTTTTCCCACCGCTATAGTTTAAGAATTATTTTTTAAAACTATCATACTCTTATAAAAAAATCCTCACTATATGCTCACCTTTCCTTCCTCTCCCGGAGCGTAATAATATATGATAATTATTTCCCTTGACATTTTTTTAATAGTTTTCATAAATAACATGGGTCATGAAAAGTATTGTCTTATCTATTGGTCATAAAATTGATTCCATTCAATGCAGGCTAGGAGACTAAAAGGGGTATCTAAGGAATTAATTAATAAAGTAATAGGATGAGTCCAAATTAATATCAACAATCTATATACATGACATAGTATAATTATTTGATTATGTCCCATTCTAGTTAATAATAATAATTAAATAAATAAATAAAAGATCATAAAACTATGATTTAGTGCTAGTTAAAGCATGTAATAGATTTAATGTCCACATATTTAATATAATTGATGCTACACACGTAAAATTTGAAAAACAAAAATATCCTTAAAGGAAATCAAGAAAAATGAATGTGTTTGTGAGTCTCGTATTTTTAATTTTTTGACTTATATATATATATACTTTTACTCTTCACTTTTTTACTCTTCCCTTTTGATACCTAAGTATCATATTTATTTCACCTTTTTATTTTTTTTTTAAGATATTTGAACATTTTTTTTTCATTTCTCTTTTTCTTAAAAAAAATGAAAAAGAAAAGCGTAATAGATATATTAATAATAGACTTTTAGTTATATATTTTTAATTTTTAATTATTATAATTTAATTTAATTTTTATATTTTATAATTGTATAAGTTAAATTTTAAGTAAAAACGAATGCTTTGTATATTTTAAATTTATTTTTAGTTTTATTCTTCTTTTCCTATTTTATTTCAATATTAATAATATAACAGTTTAATAACATTATTAAAAGTAATTACTAAAACAGTCATTAAAATTTAATATTAATAATAACATTTTTAAAATATGAATTTCATATATTTGAAAGATAGCAATAATTTTTTTATTAGACTTTTTTTACATATATTTTAAAATTTTCATACGATATATTGAAATACAATTTTCAAATCTTGCACATGGTTTTAATCTATTATATATAAAAATAAATCACTAGAGAATTAAGAGTCTAACAAAAAAACAAGTAAAATACATTGCAAATGATATAACATAATCACACAGTATAAATTCATTTTATATAATTTTCCTGTCCTTTTTGATATTTTTGGAACTCGATTATAAATGTTTGTTAATCTTTGAATTGAATTTTACATCTTTTGTGGACTTTAAGTATATTATCAATTTTATTTGTTTTAAAAGTATAATTGTCTCTAAAAAGATCTCTTGTGGATAGTTGAAGTTGTAATATTAATAAAATTTAAATGATTAAACCAGGGTATGAGTAAATAGGATAAAATGCAAACAAATAAAATAAAAAAACTAAAAAAAAAAAAGAATAAGATATAAAAAAAATGTAACATAAATCAAGTACGTGGCATATTATGTATGGTATTTTTTTTTTTTTTAGGGATATCTATTTGTAAGGTGTAGCGGGACCGTAATTTTATAATATTTGATTATTTTTTTAATAAAAATGAAACTTATATATCAAACACAGCTCAGCTATCACCCTTTGACGTGGACTGAAAACAGACATGTCGGATTTGATTCCATTCTCAGGGCCCAGAGGCATACGGCTAAGAGAAATTAAGGGTAGAAATTTGGTGAGCAATGGCCCATGTAAAAGACATCTAACAAATGAACATAGAAGGAGGAAAATTGAGAGCAAGAGTTTCGTTTTTACTTCTTGTTTTTAGTAGATAAGTTTTCCATTTTTGTCGGCGCATGGGTAAAGAGACTGAGACAGAAACAACCAAAAGACCATACACATCAAACTTTTATGAGTCAAATTCAATGGTTTGGGATCATATATTGGTTTATATGCTCAAACATTAGATGGTTTTGTGTTTGATATCATACCTACTTCGACACTCCTTGGGCATGTAACGAGAACACCAATCAAAAGCAAATAATCTTGAAGTTTTTGTTTAGGAAGTGTTTTTGAAAACTGTTTTTTAATATTTTATAAAATAAAAATTTATTTGAAAACTTCAAATGTTTTTAATTTTTTAAAAATAATTTTTATATGTAATGTTTTTTCTACATTTATTAATTTGATTAATTATTTTTAATTTCTTTTATTTAATAATACTTTATTAAATTTTATATATATAAGTTGTTTATGCTTTATATGCGTGGAACCAAAGTCTAATTAATATAAGTTTTAATGATAACAAAACAAAGTAGAAACTAATGGTTTATTTCATGTGTGTTTATAAAATAAAGTTTTGAAAGAAACAATCATATAGATAAATCAAGTCAAATGAAAATCATGAAAAAAAAAAACCCTTAAAAGAGAAAATCAATTAATACTCATTCTCAAAGAAAAATCACCCGATGGATTATTTAAAAGTGAGGTCCTTTTTTAGGATTGTAAAGATCGATTAAAACTTAGTAATCTAAGTATAAGAAGGTTATTTATTTATTTTTTTATCTTAAAGTCTTAGTGGTAGTGAAACTTTCATTCAATTAGAAGCTTGAAGAGAGTAGATGTAGGTTGGGTTGTGTCAAACCATTACAAAATTGTTATATTTACATTCTTTTTTTCCTATAATCCTTATTTTATATACAATTGTTTTTTTATTGTATTTATTATATAATTGCATATAATTATCACTTGCATTTTGATGATTTAAATTTACAAAAAACTAACCATCACCTTGCTCGGGCAATTACCTTAAGTTGATATAGCTAAAATCTTAATAATATAAATAGGGTCATTTCTATTTCCAAAATAAGCAAATGTTAATATTAGAGAAAATTTTGCAAAAAAAATTGAAACTACTTAATGAATATATCTCTAATAAGGTGTTTGTAATTTGAAACTCATAAGCAAATTAATTTAGCTAAAGACTCACTTTAGCACGATACAATATTTGAGATTTAATATTAATATTTAAGTTTTAAAATTTAAAATGGGGGTAGAGGGATCAAGAAAAATAATCAAAATAAAAAAATCATATGAAAAATAGTATAAACTTAGGAGAGTTTAAACAATTTCTCAAAAGTAAAAATTTTTAGTGGGATTGTTTTGGAGCAAAAAAGCATAATATATAAAATTACATAAATAAATGTAATTATCAAATTCATTTTTGTAAGTTAAAAAAACAAAACTAAAACAGTCAAGTATTTTTAATACTTTTAAACTTTGAAACATGATTAAAAAAAATTATTCATTTTTTTTAATAGAATGATATTGAAATGTTGAAAGAAGAAAAATTAATGATCCTTATAAAAATTAAGAAGTTGTCACATACGACGTAGTGGTACATATGAGTGATGTACATGGGGTACACGTGGTTAGTATCCACTTGAGTAATGTGCACGTAAATGATGCATATTGGTTATGAGTTCAATCAGTCGACTAATAGCTAACAAAATATAAGAATCATAAAATTTGATCAAATTTTACCAGCTCATATGTTAATTATAAAAAAATATACAATAAATTTTTAGTTTTTTGAAATTATTAGCTTATTTGATAGTGTTTTTTTTTAAATAAATTTTAATTTTGATAATAGGCTTAAAAATAGTTTCACCAATCATAAAAAATAAGATTATATTTGAAAACTCAATTATGAAAATTATTTTTTTCGGCTTATCCTTCTTAAAAATATTATACACTTATATACAATTCAACTGTTTTAAAATATTCTCGATCTCTTTCAATTATTACACAAAATATTAGCAAAAACAAATATAATTCATATTTGTTCTTAAAAATAACATGAATCAACTAAAAAAACATATTTTTTTAATTTTTGAAATATATTTTATAAATTGAAAAACAATTTTCCATTCTTTAAATAATATTTTGCAACATCAGCCTCTCAAAGCTTGACGGATGGAAATTTCGAAGTCATTTAGTTGTGACCATGGGGCTCACGGTTGAATGCCTTTCGAGGTTGTTCAATGGTTGACCCCACAACTCATTGATGCTTGATATTGACTTCATAGGACTCTGGCTTTGGCTTCATGTATACGCTAAGTTGAAGGACCAAATCTTTCCAACGAATTTGTGGTCTTGGTCTGTTAAAAAAACAAAAGAAAAAGAATTTTTAAAATCAAATATAATTAAAATTTTAAAATTATTCATTTTTTATATAATAAACGGAATTAAGTCCATATATATATATAGTTTTTTGAATTTGAATTTATTTTTTATCTTCCTACCACTTTTCTTCTCTATGTTCTCTATGCTCTTTATTTTGGATTCCATCCCAATTTCATATCTCTACTCAACCCTCTCTACTTCCCCAACCCTCCCTTTTCTTCCTTTTTTTTTTTCCCTAATCCCAAAGGTACGTCTTCTTCACATCCTCCTTGATTTCTGTTATTCCCTTTCATCTTTTTGGCCTGTTGATGTTCTGCTTTGCTTTATGTTTAAGCTGTGTCTGGTAGCTGTGGAAGTGTGGCAAAACGGAAGAATCCTTTCAATCTTGAAAGCATCTTCTTTCCCCTTTGCGAAAGATAGGTGTTAGCATTTTTTTTTAGTATGTTTGGGGGTTTACAACTTATGTAGTTGGTTTGAGTTAGTCCATGTCTATGTTGAATTACAGTTACGCGTGTTTTTTCTTAGGTTGATGAGCTTTATGAGACGGCTTGTTTTCTTTGATTGCCTTTGCTTTTTATTTGCTTGGCATTAAGTAGTGGGATTTGTATTGTCTATTGGCTTTGTGAGTTTGGGAAGGTTTTTATTTGGGGCTATGGTAAGTGTCATAAACGGAAAATTGATGAATAAGCTTCGAATGTCAAATAGGAAACATTTAATAAGTTATTCGGAAGGATTTGTTTGGTTGTTGTTTTTAAAAATTGTTTTAGAAAATGGTTTTTAAGAATATTTTTTTGGTGTTTTTAGAAAAAAAAAATTGTGTTTAAAAACTTAATTCTGAAAAACGGTTTTTGTTTTTTAAAATAAAGAAAATATGTTTGATTGAGTTAATAAAAAAGTTTTTTAGAACAAGTAAAATAAAAAAATATATTTAAATATTTTTTTCTTTAATTAACTTGATATTGTAAATATATAAATAATTTTTAAATTCAAATTTTATTTAAATTAAAACAAAATTTATTCTGAAATTTATTTACACCAATTATAATTCTTCTTAACTTTTAACAAAAAAAAATGAACATAAAATATGATATAGATAAATAAGGTAAAAATTTAATAAAATAAAAATAATTCAAATATAAATATAATTTTTATACCATTTAAAAATAATTATTGATTTCCTAATATAATTTAAAATATTATAAGAAAAAATATAATAAATTAAAAATAATTTAAATGTAAATGTAATCTATTTACCACGTAAATGAAATTTATCAACATATAAATGCATCTTATATAAATCATATTATTATTTATTAAATTTAATGTTGCATATAAATTATAAAATTTAGAGGTTTTTTTAATATATAAATTATAAATTACTAAATATTATTTTACCTAATATTAAATCGACGTATAAATGATCAAATATTAAAGTTTATATTTATTAAATTTGATGTTGCATTATAAATTATAAAATTACAATTTTACCAAGTTCTCCCTATCCCAACAGCCACCCGCAAATCCCCAAACCCAAAGCTCTCCCCCAAATCCCAATCACGGTCGAGGGTCGTCGGAGCTGGGGAAGGAATCTTATATTCAATCCCGGCGTCGGCGACGATGAGTTACCATCCACTGGCATCGAAGTTCCCGCGGTTCTTCAATTGTAGTGAGGTGAAGGAGCCCTCATCCATCTCTCATCTTGTAACGATTGGGTTAAACGGGAATACTACTTCTTCTGCTTCTTTAATCTTCATGGCGGACGAGATTGATGCTTTGAAATTGGGATTTGAGAATCTCAGAATCGGACTCGTCGTACCTAGCATCGGACTCGGCCGATATTTTGAACCCTGCCACCAATCCTTTCCCCCCTGCTGCAATGCACCGTCGCTCACGGCATCTCCACCTGTGGCCTTGCCCTTCAAAGCACCTCACGGTCGCCGACGCCTTTCACACCCACAACCATTCACTCACGCCAAGACCACCATGGTCAGCCAACATGGCTGCCATCTTCATCCTCCATGACCTTCATTTCGTGCTGCTGGAGGAGAAACCACATGTAGGGAAACACAAAAAACAGGCGAAGAAAACGGAGAACAGCTCTTCCTTGAACAGGTGAAGAAAACAACCAAATATGCAACATCACCCCCTTTCCCAAACAAGCCCTGTTTTCTGTTTTTGAAAATGGAAACTTATATATAAACAGTTGAAACACTTATAAAAAAAAATTATAGACTTCCCCTGTGTCTACAAATTATTTTAAAAAAAATTTTAGGATTTGAGGTAGTAAAATTTTTTTAATACCTCAATTTTTTTTAATTGGTTTTTAAAAACCATTTCATTTTCAATGTAAATCTTTGAGAGTTCATGTATTTTATGGAAGCTGTTACTATGATCTGTTTTTAAAAACAGAAAACAAGAAGTATATCCAAATAGGCACTCAGCTTTATCTTTTATTTAGGAATTAGGAGCTAAAAAAACAAAAATGGCCACTTTGGCTCCTAAACTAATTTTGTACCGTATATCCCCTCAACTAAGCTATTCACCTACAGCCTTTCTATCCACTTGCTATCCATTTCACAAATGTTAAACCCCCTTTTTTGTTGATGCATTATGTCAAATATTTTAACCTCTTGATATCACCTTTAACTTTTCTTGACCAAAATGAGAAGATATGTATAGTGTTGGCTGCTTATTTTGGAGGAAAATTAGGTCCATTTGCTTTAAAAAATAGTTAAAAGCAATGTCAAGAAGTTCTTTAAAATGTTATGGGAACATGCCTAGTTAGTAAAGGAAGGGGTTTGCTACTAGTGAGATAGATAAAAAGTGGAAAGAGGGGCTAGAAGTAAGTCATATACATAATTAAGGGGCCTAAGATATGCAAAAATTAGTTTAGGAGTTCAAGTGAGATAAGGGGCATAGTTCCAGGGGTCCAGGGTATATATATAAAACTGAATATAAACCTAAAAAGTATTGTTTGGCATTGAACCCTTCGGTTTTTCATTCATTTGAGACAAGGAAAAGAGACAATATAAGACTCAATTTTTTCCTCTTGATTCCTTAGTAATGAAATGAGGGTATAAAAACAATCCAATGACTGCAAAATCCATTATAATAAATTGTCAATGACAGTTTAGCTGTTTGGGACTTGTTGGACTTTTGAAGTTGTCTTTAGGCCCTCTTCGGGACAAACTTTTGTTTATAGCTTTGGCTAGAAATTGAAGATGAAGCTAAAACTATAATAACATTAAAAGGGTAAAATTGATATTATAAAAATGTCATTAAACAAGAAAAAAGTTCATGCAAAAGCCTAAAAGGACATTTATAAGAAGCAACATACTCCTAATTACCCAAATAAGTACAAAAGCTTTTATTGAACTTAAAAAAATAGTTTTTTTGGCTTATCATAAGTCAATCCAAACAGCACCATACTCTTTTTTTCCTTATTTTGTTTTTGACCCTTGACCATGTGCCCACAATTTGGCCTTCACAATTTTGATCACAACCATGGATTTATGGAGATAGTAAATTCATTGATGAGAAGGATTTAAAGAGTACCAAACAATTGAGGAGATGAAAGGTAAAAGAAGAACATGCCATGATTTACAGAATTTGTATAGCCATCTAAAGTGACTGGAATATGATGGTTGCAGAACTCTGGAGGCTTCTCTCTTTGACTTCCTCTGTATGTAATGGTTTTCATAATTGTGAAACCATTTCCTATGAGAATATAAATCTCTGGTGTGGGAAATTCCAAGCCCTAAACACCTGGCAAGTACCGTATACCCTTCCTTCTACTTTTAGTATGCATGGCTCACCTCCTTCGAAATAAAAAAGAGGTTGGGATGCAATATAACCCTTGTGTTTGATCACTAAAGGAAGACAGTTAAAAATATTGATACATTGGCTGTGACTGTTTTTCTCTCCTTGTTGTTGACTTACTTCTTTATTCACTGATTCCACTCACGTAGAAACATATCCTTGCCCCCAGATAGTTCAATGCATGCCATTTTCTCCTAGATTTGTCTCTGCCCACTACCCATTTCCGAATAAATTTACATATACATGATGTTCTATCAGAGGAGATCTTACCTCTGTTACCTTCCTTTCTTGATTTTCATATAATTTGGTGCTCGGATGTTTTTGTAGGGATGGAAGTCTTATCTTGTGCTCAGTGGGGACCATGTGTTTCATTGCATTGGTCACTGGGAATGATGCCATTGAAGATGGAATTTGTCCTTGCAGCCCTGATATTATCTTGTTTTCATTCTTTTGTACTGTCTTATTCGCAAGGTATGGTGATGCATTCATTTGACATTCTGATTCAATTAGACAGCATATAGGTTATGCAAATTGCAAATACTATTGTATTAGATTTATTAATTTTTAGAAACAAGACTAAGATATGCAAACTAGGCTAGTGAATATTGAATTTTGATATTAATTAATCAGGATTTGACACTACCGTGTCCTCTATCTCTATCCCCCTAGCAAAATTGGTATTATGTCCTAAATATCTTATTTGCACTTATTTATCTGCACTTCTGATATCGTAGCCAATAGTAATCATTCTAAGTGAGAGTCAACTTATGCAAATGAGTTGCAGCCTATGCCTAAACTCTTAAGTTCTAATCCTTCTCAAGCTGGATTGAATGAGAAGAAGATTGTTGATCTTAGGAAATAGGGTACTCAGCAATGAATTGAAAATTTTAATACAAGCCCTATTTGGCTGAAGCTTTTTCTCACTCTTGAATGGAATAATTTATAGCTAACCATTAAGTTAACATATTCTTTTTCTGTCATATTCCATCCATATTATCCATGGGATTTGAACCTGAACTCTGTTTATGATTCATTTGTTTTCTATCATTAGTGCTTATTTGTTTTGTTTTGTTTTATTTTTATTTGATTTGATTTTGTTTTGTTTTGTTTTTTAAAGACTATAGGGCTTTCTTCCCCTTTCTAAACCCTTCATTTAGTCATCTTTGTAAGATAATATCTTCCATGGTTGATTTACTTAGATCATGCCAAACCGATTCGTGTTTTTAGAACAATACAAAGCTCCTTTTTCTAAGCTGAACACAGACAAGAGGAGTATGCAATATTTATCTATGCAGTGGATAGGGGTCTCTCTCTCTCTCTGTCTCTCTCCTTCTTCCTCCCTCCTAGCCCGATGAAAAGATGTAAAAAGATGATTGTGATAGATAGCTGGTTATGATGAGATGCAATCAATTGAATATATTTTTAAATTTGTTTTTCCCTTTTCTTCTGCCCCTTCTAATGTTTGTTATGTTCCATTTCAGAAGATGCACTCCATGCATTAAAGAATTCATTGAATGTTTCCAGCAAACAGCTCATGGACTGGCACCCAAATGAAGTTGACCCATGTAGTTGGTCCAATGTTGTTTGTGACTCCAGTAATAAAGTCATTTCTGTGTAAGTTATGTTCTTTCTCTTTCTGTTTGAGTTTTGACCTTTGTACTGGTAAACATGCTATCAAGTAACACCAAACGCATCGTTACCAACAGAATTGGCACTAAAAGATTGTGGATTGCCCAAGCTTATGTTCTCTACTTGCCCCAATCAATATCTTAAGTATTGTTTATGCTTATATCTATTATCGTTTGCAGAACGTTGTCATTCATGCAACTGTCTGGAACATTGTCCCCCAAAATTGGAATTCTGAACACTCTTTCAACACTGTACGTATGGAGTATATTGGAGAAATTACTACGAACTCTAAATCTTATTTTTCTGAATTTCTGGATGCATTTAATTGGCCTGACTCACTTTTCCAATTCCCAGCTATGAATTATGAAGAAGAATTGTTACCTGGAATACTGTCATCTTTTACATAATTCAAAATGGAGTAAAATTTTATATTTATGTATTTTCTGTATTATTTTCATATTCTGGAAATAGAAAATATCATGATCATCAGGTCTCATGTTTATTTTATGGTAATTGTTGATGGTTTCTTTTATGACATAAATGTTGGTGTGTCTTACCTAACAAAAAAAAATAAAAATGTTGGGGTTTGTGTCTTATGTATTTCTTTTTGGTTTTCCTAATAAAACTTGGATAGTTTTGAAACTCTAGACCTTGGTAGGAGTTTAGAGTGGATCACCTAGGGTGGGTATTCCTAAAAAAAAATAATCCCAAGATAGTCGACTCAGTTGAACTCAATGAACTGCTTGAATTTGGCCACTTGGGACCTCTTTCACCACTCAGTTCTATTTGTGGTTATAACCATTGTTAAATTATAGGTTTTCATATCTTCTTAGGATCTCAGCCTACTTTCATTTATCTTTCTCTCATCTATTCAATGCCTTCAACTTGATTGAACCATTACTGCCTGTTGGTGGAGATACTGCTCGTCATTGCTCATGGCCAAGCAATCTTCGATGATTTTCACTTACCAAACCTCTAGTACGGAAGCAAACTCTGAGCTTCACAAAGAAATGATCATTTATTTTGAACATGTGAAGTTTCAGATATTTCCAAAGAAAGAGCAGAAATGGATGAGGAGGGATTCGAACCCCGGACACTGTGGTTTGTAGTCATGTGCTCTAATCCTCTGAGCTACAGGCCCCACCCCGTCTCCACTATCTCTGCATAATTTTGTTGTTGGAAGATGGGAAACCCCTAAACTTAGAACAGAAAGTGAATTTAGTAAATCCAGAAGTAAACATTTGTAGGTGCTATCCGCCTGCCTAGTATAAAGTTCTTCACCCTCAAATTAAATTCTTATTTCCATCATGTACATCCTTTGAGTCCAGCATGAGAAAGAAATGTGACCTGCAACTCTAACCATTTCATATTTGCTAAACAAAAATCTTGATGGCCCTGAACTAATAGTAATAGTTGTATGGTTACCTTGGATTCATTAATTTTCAGTTATATACTTTTTGTTAAATATCTTTCCTTTATTAATCGATAACCTAGCAAGATGATTATTACCCTTCATATGCTCTTACTTTTATGTTTTTGATTAATTAATACATGTCAGATGTGTTCGCTATGCACTATATTGCAAGGAAATGGCATAACTGGTGAGATGCCAAAAGAGTTGGGAAATTTGTCAAATCTAACAAACTTAGATTTGGGAAATAACAGATTAATGGGTGAAATACCATCTACCCTTGGATCTTAAGAAGCTACAGTATTTGTCAGTAACACCATCTTCATTGTGTTAAATATATATCTCTGCATAGTTTTGTTGTTGGAAGACGGGAAACCCCTAAACATAAAACAGAAAGTGAGTTTAGTATATCCAGAAGTAAACATTTGTTGGTGCTAGCTGCTTGCCGAGGATAAAGTTCTTCACTCTCATATTAAATTCTTATTTCCATTGTGTACATCCTTTGCGTTCAGCATGAGAAAGAAATGTGACCTGCAGCCCTAACTATTTCATATTTGCTAAACAAAAATCTCAATGGCCCTGAACTAGTAGTAATAGTTGTATGGTTACCTTGGATTCATTAATTTTCAGTTTTATACTTTTTTGTTAAATATCCTTCCTTTATTAATCAATAACCTAGCAAGATGATTATTACCCTTCTTGTGCTCTTCTATGTTTTTGATTAATTAATACATGTCAGATGTGTTCACTATGCAGTACATTGGAAGGAAATGGCATAACTGGTGAGATACCAGAAGAGTTGGGAAATTTGTCAAATCTGACAATCTTAAATTTGGGAAATAACAGATTAACGGGTGAAATACCATCTAGCCTTGGTAATCTTAAGAAGCTACGGTATTTGTGAGTAACACCATCTGCATTATGTTAAATATGTATCTTTGCACAATTTTGTTGTTGGAAGTGTGATTAGCTTTATCTTGCAATCAGGATTTTGAATCAAAACAATCTCACTGGGACTATCCCTGAGTCACTCTCAAGTCTTCTTCCAAGCTTGAACAGTCTGTACATGATCTAATCTCATATCCTATGCAGATTTTCTTTTGATTTATGTTTATACTGATTAAATTCCTGCTGACATTTATTGAATATTTGGAACTTAAAATGTTTGTGTAATCAGACACTTTTATTCAGTATTTAACAGCAGTACTGAACCTATCTTTTCAGTCAGCTGGCATCAAATAATCTCAGTGGTCAAATACCTGAGGATTTATTTCAAGTGCCGAAGTACATGTATGAACTTACTTTATTGACTCCTAATTTGGGCATTAACCATATTAATTTGTGATTCTTCATTTATTTTGCTATGCTGTCCATGTTGCTCTCTCTCTCTCTTTCTCTCCCTGCCTCCCTCAGTCTGTCTCTGTCCCTTTATGTCTCTTTCTGTCTCTCTCTCTCACACACACGCACATGCATGCATGCACAGATACACATGTAAACACACAGAGAATTGCCACACAGAGATGCACACAGAATTGCCAACATTAAACTTGTATTGATTTGAGTTGATGGTGCAGTTTTACAGGTAATAGCCTGAATTGTGGCAGAAATTTTCCACACCTTTGTGCATCTGATAATGATTCAGGTAACAGGATTATCTGTCTTATTTGGGACAGCCCTGCTTTACAATAATGGAAATATTTTTCTGAAATTCAGTCATGGAATTTTCCTTTTCTTTGACAAGGTTAAGCCTGGGTTTCCTTTTTGTGACAGGTGGTTCTCACAAACCGAAAATTGGACTGATAGTTGGAATTGTTGGAGGACTCATAGGTCTTCTTCTTTTTGCAACTGTGCTGTTTTTTCTGTGGAAGGGTTCATGCAGAGGCTACAAGCAGGAAGTTTATGAAGATGTTGCAGGTTTGTGATCCTTTTAGTAACACACTGGTTTAAATGTCTGAATGGAGGCAATACTTAGTGCAATAATAATTTGTGGGCCTGCTTGATTGTGGAAGCGCCATTCAAACTTTATGTATGACCAAATCATGGGAAAAGGCTGAAGGTTGGATGAGGATGAGAAAACCAATGAGAGTCTTAGAAGGCAAATGCTGGTTCTTTGTAGAGTCGAAGTCCTTTAAGATTTCGACTAAGTTTGTTGAAGGTAAGTTGCTGGGCAAGATCATAGAGAGAGGTAGGGGTTTGGATTAGGTTCAGAGCCAAAAGTTTGGCTATGTTGTTGGAAAAAGTTGAGTCCTGTTGCAAGTCTTAAGAAAGGTGTAGGTTCAGAAAGTCTTTGTTTGAAGGTGAACATGGTTCAAAGTCGCGGTATCGGTCATTGACTTGGAGGGTCCCAAGGCATATCGGTCTCGGTGTCTTTGTTCAATATCGGATGATACGCAAAATAAAATAATTAGAAATTTTAAAAAATTATAAGAAAATAGATATAATTAAATAAGCTTAAAAAAATTAATAAAACAAAATTTTGTTACATTTAACTCAAAGTTATTTATGATAATACTAAGAATTGGATGGAGGAGAGAGAGAGAGAGGGCTGTAGAGAGAGTGAGTGTGAGTAAGGGAGGAGATCCAGCGGATCTGTACGCGAGCGATGGTGAGAAAGATTTCAGTGGCTTGGAAGCTCGTACCATCCGGTGGAGGAGAAGCTTCGAGGTGGAGTCGAAGACTTTCGAAATCGAGGTTGAGAGGAAAAAAAGGCAAAACACAAGTCTTCATTGAGGAAAGGAAGAGAGGGGTTTCCTCGTGGATTAAGATGGGGCCGGAGAGCCTAGGGTTTGTTGTGGAAGGGTTAGCCTTGTGTATTAAGGATACCCGAACAGGCAGATGGGTCAGAAATTGGAGGGAGAGAGGGAGGATCTTTTCACTGTTGCGGGATGAGAATAAGGGAGGAAGCTTCATCCGTCTGGGTGTAGAGGATCTGGAGAAAAAAAGGTTTAATATTTTTATCCCCAAAGGAAATGGAGGGAAAGGGGGCTGGATTCTTCGTCTTCAAAGCTCTGAAGACCAGGGTTCATTGCAAGGAATAAAATGCTGAGAGGTCTTCTTCAAGTGTCGTCAAAGCCGAAAGGATCCTCAGTTGCCGTAAGGCGCAGAGCAAGAAGTGGGCCGCCGAGATTTGAGGAGGCGTCTTCTACCCCGAAGCGAAACTTAGAAGGAGGTGGCTCACTGGAGACAAATTGAGACGCTTCTCGAGGCAAATCTCACTCCAGAAAGAGCGATCTCTCCACTGGTTTTGAAACATCCAAAGTTTCTACTGGCGAGATAGAGGGAGAAGAGGGGATTCTGCAATGCGAATTGTTCAATGAGGTGCGTACTCCTTTCTCAGCTGTATCTGAGCGAGATCTTCTTCTGTCTGGGGCTTTTGAGCCAAATTTTATTCCCGAAACCTCTGTTTCTTTGGTTCACCCTTTTCGTTGTCAGTCTTTTTCTTCGATTCCGTTGGAGTCAAGCTACACCGTTCAGCGTGGTTCCGATTTTATCTCTCCTGTGGTGAATAACAACCATCGTGGTGGTGCGTCCTGTTCGGAAGGTGTGGTGGTTCCCCTAGAAACCTCTAACCGAAAATTTAAAGACCGGCCTCTCCTTAGGGAAACTCTCAGTAACCCTGAGGTGCGTGGTGTCTCAGGTGAGGCTTCGTTCCCAGTGCTAGAACATTCCACCCTCCCGTTGGAAGGTTTTCAGGTTGAGGGGCTTACGCCTCGGAAGATGGTCAAGGTTCAGTCGGTTCTGGAGAGTTTGAGGGTTAGAATTGTCAGGGATAATGGAAAAGGTGTGGAAGGAGAGAACAAGAGTGCTCTCTTTGTGGACAAGGTTTATTCTAGAAGAAAGAAGAAAAATGACTCTGGAACTCAAGGAGAGGATTAGTTCTGGGTGTGGGTTGTGTCGGGTTGTTTTTGTTTCATGTAGATCTTAAGTTGGAATACAAGAGGTTTAGGATCTAGGAAGAAAAGGAGGATTGCGAGAAGGTTTTTAAGTACTCAAAACCCAGATGTGGTGATGCTTCAGGAAACAAAGCGTGAAATTTGGGATAGGAGGTTTGTGAGTAGTGTTTGGAAAGGTAAAAGTCTGGATTGGGTTGCTCTTCCTGCTTGTGGGGCGTCGGGGGGGATTGTGATCTTGTGGGATTCAATTAAGTTCAAGTGTTCAGAGAAGGTGTTAGGATCTTTCTCTGTTACTGTAAAATTGAACTTTGATGAGGAAGGGTTTTTTTGGTTAACCTCAGTGTATGGCCCGAATAAGGCAGTGTGGAGGAAGGACTTTTGGCTGCAGCTTCAAGACCTGCATGGTTTGACTTTCCCAAGGTGGTGCGTAGGAGGGGATTTTAATGTGATCAGGTGGATATCTGAGAAGATAGATGACTCTAGGTTAACAGTCAACATGAGGTGTTTTGACGAGTTTATAAGGGAAAGTGGTTTGTTGGATCCTCCTCTTAGGAATGCGGCTTTTACTTGGTCAAACATGCAAGTCGATCCTATTTGCAAGAGGTTAGATAGGTTTTTGTTCTCTTCTGAGTGGGATTCTTTTTTCTCTCAAAGTATTCAAGAGACCCTTTCTAGATGGACCTTTGACCATACCCCAATTTGTTTGGAAACTAATCCTTTAAAATGGGGGCCGACTCCTTTTAGGTTTGAGAATATGTGGTTGCTCCACCATGAGTTTAAAGAGAAGTTTAGAGATTGGTGGCAAGAGTGTACGGTTGAAGGTTGGGAAGGTCACAAGTTTATGAGGAAACTAAAGTTTATTAAATCAAAGTTGAAAGAGTGGAATATAGTGGTCTTTGGAGATTTAAGAGAGAGGAAAAACCACATTCTTACGGACATAGGCAGAATTGATCGAATTGAACAAGAAGGGATTTAAATCTTGATCTGGTTTCGGAAAGGACCTTAAGAAGGAAGGAACTAGAGGATTTGTTATTGAAGGAAGAGGTACAATGGAGACAAAAATCTAGGGTTAAGTGGATTAAAGAAGGGGATTGCAACTCAAAGTTTTTTCACAGAGTGGCCACTGGAAGAAGAAGCAGGAAGTTCATAAAGTCTCTGATTTCTGAGAGGGGGGAGACTTTAAATAACATTGAGATTATTTCTGAGGAGATTGTAAATTTCTTTGGGAATCTCTATTCCAAACCCGAAGGTGACTCTTGGAAGATTGAAGGGATTGATTGGGCCCCTATTGCTGAAGAGAGTGCAATTTGGTTGGATAGACCGTTTTCTGAAGAGGAGGTTCGAATGGCAGTTTTCCAATTGAATAAGGATAAGGCCCCTGGCCCTGATGGCTTTACTATAGCAGTTTATCAAGAGTGTTGGGATGTGATAAAAGAGGATCTTATTAGGGTGTTTTTTGAGTTCCACACTAACGGGGTAATAAATCAAAGTACAAATGCGACATTCATTGTTATGGTGCCTAAGAAAAGCCAAACTTTTAAAATCTCAGATTATAGACCTATTAGTTTGGTTACAAGTTTATATAAGATAATTGCTAAGGTCTTATCAGGGCGTTTATGCAAAGTTCTACATAAAACAATCTTTGGCTCTCACGGAGCCTTTGTGGAAGGGAGACAAATTTTGGATGCTGTATTGATAGCCAATGAAGTGGTAGATGAGAAAAGAAGGTCAGGGGAGGAAGGGGTAGTCTTCAAAATTGATTTTGAGAAGGCCTATGATCATGTGGATTGGGGCTTTTTAGATCATGTGCTTCAAAGGAAGGGGTTCAGCCAGAAATGGAGATCTTGGATGAGGGGCTGTTTATCTTCTTCTAGTTTTGCTATCCTAGTTAATGGGAATGCAAAGGGTTGGGTTAATGCCTCTAGAGGTTTGAGACAGGGAGATCCTCTTTCTCCTTTCCTTTTTACTCTAGTAGCTGATGTTTTAAGTAGGTTGATGATTAGAGCTGAGGAAACTGGGATAACTGAGGGTTTCCTTGTGGGGAGGGATAGGACTAGAGTGTCCTTGTTACAGTTTGCTGATGATACCATATTTTTCTCTAAAGCCTCTTTGGACCTTCTTCAAAACCTTAAGATTATCCTTTTGGTTTTTGGATAAGTATTTGGTTTAAAAATCAACTTAGAAAAAAGCACCATTTCAGGTATTAACACTAGGCAGGAGGTGTTGTCTAGTTTGGCTTTGGTTTTGGAGTGCAGAGTGTCAGAGTGGCCTTTGTCTTATTTAGGCCTTCCTTTGGGAGGGAACCCAAAGACAATAGGCTTTTGGGATCCAGTGGTTGAAAGAATTTCGAGGAGGCTGAATGGGTGGAAAAAGGCCTATTTGTCTTTGGGAGGGAGGATTACTGTAATTCAGTCTTGTCTGTCTCACATCCCTAGCTACTTCCTCTCCCTCTTTAAAATCCCTGTATCTATAGTTTCAAAGATTGAGAAGATGCAAAGGGATTTTCTTTGGTCTGGGGCCGGGGAAGGGAAGAAAGATCACCTAATCAGATGGGAGGTTGTTATTAGACCAAAGGAGATGGGAGGTTTGGGCTTTGGGAAAACTTCTATGAGAAATATTGCCCTCTTAGGGAAATGGCTTTGGAGGTTCCCTATAGAAAGGAGCGGTCTTTGGCATAAGGTTATTGCGAGTATATATGGGACACATCCTAATGGATGGGATGCCAACATGGTGGTTAGATGGTCTCACAGATGTCCTTGGAAGGCTATTGCTCAAGTTTTCTAGGAGTTCTCCCCTTTTGTCCGCCTAGTGGTGGGCAATGGGAAGAGAATTCGGTTTTGGGAAGATCTTTGGTGGGGAAACCAAACTTTGTGTTCTCAATTTGCTAATCTCTACAGAGTTATTTCTGTGAAAAATCTCACTGTCTCAAATGTCCTTGGCAATTCCTTACCATTGTCTTGGAATTTTAACTTTCGCCGCAATCTAACGGATTCAGAAATTGATCTCCTTCAGAGATTAATGTCCTTCCTTAATTCTGTGCTTCTTTTCCCTTCATCAGACTCAAGAGCGTGGTCTTTGTCTTCGTCAGGCTCGTTTTCAGTGAAATCTTTTTTCTATGCCTTGTTAAAAGTTTCAAATCCTTCAATGTTCCTTTCGGCCAAGTTTTTAAGGAGCTCAAAAGTCCCTTCAAAGGTTAAGGCCCTCGCTTGGTTAGTAGCACATGGGAAGGTAAAACTAATGACAAGTTGCAATTGAGAAGACCCTACAAAGCCCTCTGTCCTCAATGGTGCATTCTTTGCAAAGGAAATGAAGAGTCGATTGACCACCTTTTTCTTCATTGTCCTGTTACCATTGGACTTTGGCACAGGTTGTTCAATCTAGTAGGTTTGATTTGGGTCCCTCCAAGGAGCCTTGAGGACATGTTGGTTATTTCTTTTAAAGGCTTGGGGAACTCATTAAGAGGCAAGACACTTTGGCAAATTGCTTGCCTTACTTTGATTTGGATGGTGTGGCAAGAAAGAAACAATAGGATCTTTGAGGATAAAGGGAGAACGGAAGAGATGGTTTGGGATTTGATCCGGTTTTATTCTTCTCTATGGGCTTCTTGTACTGAAGCTTTTAGAGGAGTTCCTCTAAGCATTCTACAACTCAATTGGATTGGGGCTTGCTTTTCAAGAGTTTGAAGATTGATGGGGTTTCTTTTGTTTTTAGAGTTTTTGTTGGGTGTTTTTCCTTGGTATTTGTGTAGGAAGGACCTCTCATCCTTCCCTTGGTTTTTTTCTCTTTCTATTGTCTTTTTTTTCTCTCCTGAATTTGTTCTTTTATTAATATAATCTTCTTCGTTTCTGATAAAAAAAAAGGGGGCTGGATTGTGATGTTGGAAATACTCAAGGCGCTGGTTGATACCACAGAGAGGAAGGACTGTCAGAAGGAGAAGAAGATGCCGGTGGCGCCATGTGCGGGAAGTAGCTACGTGGAAGTGGTAAAGGGTCAGAAACGTAATGGCAGGTCAGTGGCTAGGGTAGAAGTAAGCCACAAGGACCTTGGCCAAAACCTAAAAAGGCTGGATCAGTGCATTGTTGGAGTGTGGGATCCGAAGTCAGTAAAGGGGGAGGATTTGAGGAGTTGGGGGAACCAAATGGCTCGAGTGTGGGGGCCGAGGGGCAATTTAGGTTTGGCTAAGTTGGAAAGGGGTAAGGTGTTGTTAGAGTTTGAGATGAGTGCTGAAGCCGAAAAAGCCGTAAATATGGGAGGGATTTTGGTAGGGAAGACACTGCTGCGACTGGAGAAGTGGAACCCTAGGACGGGGTGTCTGTTAGAAGGAGAGGAGAAGAGTGAGGCCTGGGTGAGAATCGTGGGGCTTCCTGTCTCGCTGTGGGATCGGGACATCTTTAGAAAAGTTGAGGAGAAATACGGGGGGTTTTTAGCGACTGATTCTCAAACGGAGAGGCTGGAAGAGTTGCAGTGGGCAAGAATTCTGGTGAAACAATCCGACGAGGAGCTCCTTAGCATGCTAGAAATTGGGGTTGAGGGAGTGTGTTACTCGCTTGTCCTATGGTGGGAGGTAAGGCCGGTAATAAGAGTGTTGCCGGCAGAAAAGAGGGGAAAGAACAGCGGTGACGCTGCAGGTGGGGTTGAGGGTGATGTCGCTACACGCGCGGGTAAGCGCGTGGTGGAAGTGGTGGAAGGCGCGAGGCTCGAGACCCACTTGCAGTCTGCTGATGGGACAAGGGAGCAGACAGGTGGGCCGGGGTCCCTTTGGGCTCGGTCCCGAGGCCCAAAAGGGCCGGGTCTGGGGGACCAAGAAGGTTTGCTTGGGAGGCTTGGTCCTTCTGGGCCTCATCGAGGCCTTGACTTGGGTGTTAGGCCCGATGGGTTTGATTCGCCTAAGGCCGGGCCGATTTCCAGTGGGCCGTCGTCATCTGAAGGGCCTTCGTTCTTAGAGGGTCTTAGGCCAATGGAGTCCGTTAAGTCGGGTGGGCTATCTGGGAGAGAAGATTGTCTTGATCCATCTGGAGTGGCCTTGCCTCTTGTGTGGGCTGGCCCAAGTCAACTGAAGGAGTTAGATGCTGAAGGCTTCCCTTTTTGGGATTATGATGGCAGGCAGAGGCAAGCTGAAATGGAGCCCTGTCTCGCGGAGAAGTCAAGGACCGACTGCGCCCTAATTGAAGAAGCGTCGAGGTACGGGTGTGTTCCTATCCCTTGTGGCTTAATGGCATCTGGGCCCTCTTCTTCTTCTCTTCTCTTTTTTGGTCGAACCCCGTTGGGGGTTTTTTGCGACATTTCTGGGGATGATAGGGTAACCCATCTGAAAGAAACTCCCTTACGTATGCTTCTCCCCTTGGGACCCTCAGAAGAGGAAAATGCTTACCGATGGGATTTGAGGGAGGGCCCAAGCACCTGCAAGGTGAGTAGTGGTAAGGAGTTGAGGCTAGCCCATTCGATGCCATGTGATGGAAAGGGATGGGAGGAGGAAAATTGGGAGGAAAGTGAGTTGGCCAAATTTAGCAAGTTCTTGGGATTTTCTACAGAAGGTCTGGAGAAAGAAATTTTGGAGTTTCTGATTAAAATCCGAAAGAGAAGGGAAAAGGTCCACAACAAAAACCTTTTAGAAAAATCCAAGTTTGAAAGGGAGTTGAAAAGGTTGGAATGCTCTATTAACTACGAGGGGGGAAAGAAGCAGAAGATTGGGATGATAGTAGGAGGGTGTCAGATTATGGTGGTCAAATGAAGCTTAGAATCTTGAGCTGGAATGTTCGGGGAGCTAACGACAGCTCAAAAAGAAAGGTGATCAAGGCCATGATCAGGAGTCAAAGAGTGGATCTGTTCTGTCTCCAAGAGACCAAGATCCAGGCAATGACAGAGGGGCTGGTGCGAAGCTTAGGCACTGGCAGGTTTCTTAATTGGGGTACTCTGGATGCCCAGGGGACCGCGGGAGGGATTCTTATCTGCTGGGATAAGAGGACCTTGGAAATAATGGAAATGGAAGTGGGGAGCTTCTCAATTTCTTGTAGGATGAGGAATGTGGAAGACGGACTAGTCTGGATGTTTACTGGGGTTTATGGGCCATTTTCTAAAGAGGACAGGGAGTGGATGTGGGAGGAAATAGGAGCAATCCGAGGCATTTGGGAGGATCCATGGTGTATAGGGGGTGACTTCAATGTCACCCTGTCACTGAGGGAAAGAAGTAATCAGGGGAGACTAACGAGTGCAATGAGAAGGTTTGCTCAAGTTGTTGATGAGCTAGAACTCATTGATCTTCCTTTACAAGGAGGAATGCTTACTTGGAGTGGGGGAAGGAATAATCAGGCGTGGGCCAGATTGGATAGGTTCCTGGTGACCCAGAGTTGGCTTGACCACTTCAGTGAGATTGTGCAATGTAGGCTGCCCAGACCTACATCAGATCACTTTCCTATTGTGCTGATGGGGGGAGGGTTAAGGAGAGGTCCGTCCCCGTTTAGGTTTGAAAGTATGTGGCTTAAAGCTGACGGCTTCACGGATCTTCTGAGGGCTAGTGGTAGGGAGTTGAGGTTAGAGGGAGGGCCAGTGTCAGACTAGCCACTAAAATGAAGGTGCTAAAGCATAAGATTAAAGTGTGGAATAGAGAGGTGTTTGGTAGGCTGGAAGCTAACAAGAACTCAGCCCTGCAACAAGTGGAATTTTGGGACGGGGTGGAAAGGGAAAGGAGCTTGTCTGAAGGTGAAATTGAACTGAAAAAAGAAGCCAAGGACTCCTTTAAAAAATGGGTCTTATTGGAGGAGACACACTGGAGACAATTGTCAAGGGAATTGTGGCTTAAGGAGGGAGATAGAAACACTGGGTTCTTCCATAGGATGGCTAATGCTCATCAAAGGAATAACTCTCTGGATAGAATAAAAATTAATGGAGTTTGGATGACGGAGGAGCAAGAGATGAAGGAGGGAATAGTGAGTGCTTTTCAGCAGGTGCTTTCTGAAGAACCAGGCTGGAGGGCGGATATTGAGGGGATGCACTTTAAATGTCTAAGTTCCAGTGAAGCTGAAACTCTGGAGGTGCAATTTACTGAAGAGGAAATTTACGCAGCCTTAATGGGTATGAATGGGGATAAAGCTCCGGGCCCGGATGGGTTCACAATCGCTTTTTGGCAATCAAGCTGGGAGTTAGTGAATGAGGAGATTATGGAATTGTTTAGAGAATTCTATGACCAACGTTCTTTTGCCAACAACCTTAACTCCACTTTTATAGTCCTCATTCCTAAGAAAGGAGGGGCTGAAGACTTGGGTGATTTTCGGCCAATCAGTTTGTTAGGGAGTTTGTACAAGCTTTTGGCTAAGGTGTTGGCGAATAGGCTAAAGAATGTGTTAGATAAGGTGGTGTTCGGGGACCAAAACGCCTTTGTGAGGGGCAAACAGATCTTGGATGCGTCTCTTATTGCCAATGAGGTGATCGATTTTTGGCATAAGAGAAACGAGAAAGGGCTGATCTATAAATTGGACATTGAGAAAGCCTATGACAGCATTAATTGGAACTTTCTCATGAAAATTCTGGTCAAAATGGGTTTTGGGTCGCGGTGGGTGGAGTGGATTTGGTGGTGCATCTCTACCGCCAAATTTTTAGTCATGATCAATGGGGTGCCGGCTGGTTTCTTTTCAAATTCTAAGGGGCTAAGACAAGGAGACCCCCTCTCCCCGTATCTTTTTGTGTTGGGGATGGAAGTTCTTAGTATTCTAATTAGAAGGGCGGTTGAAGGGGGCTTCTTATTAGGCTGCAGAATGCGGGGGAGAGGGGAAGAGGAGATGATAGTTTCCCACCTGCTCTTTGCTGATGACACGATCATCTTTTGTGAAGCTAGCAAAGAGCAATTGTCCGCTCTAAAGTGGATTTTGGCTTGGTTTGAGGCGGCTTCCGGTCTTAGAATTAATCTTGATAAAAGTGTCCTGATTCCAGTTGGTGAGGTGGAAGACATTGAGGAGCTAGCTGTGGAACTTGGCTGTAAAGTGGGATTGTTGCCCACTGTTTACTTAGGGCTGCCCCTTGGAGCTCATCACAAAGCTGCCTCCATTTGGGATGGGGTGGAAGAGAGAATGAGAAAGAGATTAACCCAGTGGAAAAGACAATATATTTCAAAGGGAGGGCGTATCACCTTAATCAAGTGTACTATGGCCAGCCTTCCTATTTACAATATGTCCATTTTTCGAATGCTGAAAAGTGTTGTAAAGAGGCTCGAAAAACTACAAAGAGACTTTCTTTGGGGAGGGGGCAGCTTGGAGAGGAAGGTCCATTTAATTAATTGGGAGGTGGTGTGCACTCGAAGGGAGAAGGGTGGCCTTGGCATTCGGAAGATTGACTCCCTAAACAAAGCTTTTGTTGGGTAAATGGGTTTGGAGATTTGTCGTTGAAAAGGATAATCTCTGGAGGTTAATGATTGGGGTGAAATATGGTCAGGAAGAGTTTGGGTGGAGAACCAAAGAAGCCCGGGGTAATTATGGAGTGGGGGTTTGGAAGGAGATTATGAAGGAAGCTAAGTGGTGTTGGGAGAATACAAAGTTTAAGGTAGGGAAAGGGACTAGAGTAAAATTCTGGTCTGATCAGTGGTGTGGGAATGAGAGGCTGTCCCATTCTTTTCCCCAGCTTCATGAGATGGCGGTCAACAGGAATGCAACGGTTAATGAGATGTGGGATCATAGCAGTGGTTTAGGAGGTTGGAATCTTAGATTCCATAGAGACTTTAATGATTGGGAGCTGGACTTGATTAGAGGATTGCTTATTATGCTCAGGGACTTCAAGCTATCTTCAGAAGAGGACGTGGTGCTTTGGAAAGGGGGGGGGGGGGGGGGGGGGGGGGGGGGGGGGGGCATGGGAGGTACGGGGTGAAGGATGCCTACAACGGGCTGGTTGTTATCAATGCTTGCGACTTTCCGTATAGAGGCGTTTGGGTGGACAAGGTCCCAACCAAAGTGGCGTTTTTTGCTTAGGAAGCCGCGTGGGGGAAGATTCTCACCCTGGATAGGCTTAAAAAACGGGGCTGGTAGTTCCCTAACCGATGTTTTTTGTGTGGTTGTGAAGAGGAGAGTGTAAATCACATTCTTTTGCATTGTATAGTGGCAAGGGCCTTATGAGAAATTATTTTTGCCCTTGTGGGGGTTCAGTGGGTGTTCCCAGAGTTGGTGAAGGAGGCGTTATTCAGTTGGAGGGGCCCCTTTGTGGGGAAAAAGAGGAAAAAAATTTGGAATTCTATCTCGTTGTGTATTTTTTGGACGGTATGGAAGGAAAGGAATAGGTTAGCTTTCAAGGGAGGGGTGTTAAATATACAGAAACTCAAAAATTCTTTTGTTTGTACCTTGTGGAGTTGGGATAGGGTGTATATTGGAGATGAGTCCTCTTCACTCTTAGGTTTTTTGGAGTGGCTAGCGGCCACTTAAGGGAGGGTAAGGGTGCTTGTTTTTTTGTGCTCTCGTTTTGAGGCAGATTGTATATGTCCTGTATGCTTGGTGGCCTTTGCCCTTTAATATATTCATGATATTTATCAAAAAAAAAAAGATAATACTAAGAATTGGGAATTTAAACCTATCTTTGCCATATAAATACATTTAATTTATCATTAAATTGCATCTTATACTATCCATATCATTTTACTTTAGGGACTCAATTCTCATAATATGTTACCATTAAATCATATCTCATGCCATCCATGTAAATCCATTTAAAATGCATTTTTTACTTTACCAATTTGAGCTCCCAATCTCCCACCCACGCACACTACCATTGCTGTCAAGACCCACAATAGACGACACCACTTGCAATTGCAATTTGGCAACTATGCAAGACCCAACACTGGAAGTGGAGCAATTTGACTATGAGGGGGTTGCATTGTTGACGTCACTGGTGAAAGATTTAGTTCACTTGATGAGTCACCACCGCCGACGCCAAAGCTCCACTCTCCGATAATGCTCAAATTTTCAGGAAAATCAGGTGAGTAAATCCTAAATCATGCTCTCATCCTTCGGTGGTTTCTCCTCTTATTTCCAAATGGGTCATGGGTTGGGTTTTTTCTTCTTTGTCTTCTTTGATCTTCTCATTGATGGGTTAAAAGTTCCAATTTCAGAATCATGGGTGTTTGCTTTTGAAAGGGGAATCTCTCTCTCTCTCTCTCTCTCTCTCTATATATATATATATATATATATATTTTTTTTTTTTTATAACCGTGGATGTCCGGACCAGCTTACGCGCAACTCGACTAATCCCACATGTTGTGATATTTTATTGTGGTTGGAAAGAAAAAGAGAATGTTTGAATTTTTTTTGGTAATCTAACCGAGTTAGCGCGAAAACTTAGAGGAGTCATCCGAGTCTTATTGATTATGTGCCGAGTTTGTGCATTATAATGTGTCTAATATCGGTCTTGTTGCGGTAGGTTTCAAGGTGGATACTACTCAGCTGAGTTGTATTGGACTCGATTGATACTTTGAACCATGAAGGTGATAAAAGCTTCTTATTAGAGCTTAAGAGGAATTCAACAAGCAACTTCCTTTTTTGCCTTGTTCGTTCAGCGGAGGGTAGGTGTTTTTCTCTCGTGTTCCCCAAAGGTAGAGTTTGGTAGGGGGATGGTCGTTGCTTGCTACTAAGCTTAGAAACCTTGGTGTAAGATCCACAGACAGTCTCTTTGTAGCTTTCGAGGATGCTACCCTAATTTAGGGAGTTTTAGGAAGAGGTTTTGTTGAAGGGTCTTATTTTGCAAATGTAGTTATATATGGCAAAAGGGGTGTAGCTGAGGTTGCAAGGATTCAAGTGGTGGGAGGGGGGAGGGGGGGTCGATGCGCTTAGCAAAATGGCACTGCTTAGTGGGTAAATGGGGCCATGAGGAGATCCCTTCTCTTCCTTCCTTAAGATTGTGAGCCAAGTCTTATTGGCATGTGAAAGGGGAGCTAAATCTCACGTTTTTAAGTGGTCCTCTCATCCTGTTTGAATTTGAGGTTCACTTAGAGGTGGAGAGAATTTTTAGAGAAGGGCATGACTGGTAAAAAGGAAAAAGCTTTGGCTCTTTGAATGATCTCTTAAGGTAGGATGCTCAAAAGAAGAAGTGCATGTGAATGAAACTTGGGTAAAAATTTTGGGTTTACCATTTTTTTGTGGGACAAAGGCTTTTTCAAGGAATTTAGGGATGCATGCCTCTGGTGAATTTGTAGCAGTGGATGAAGACACTGCTAATTGTCACAACTTACAGTGGGCGAGGGTCTTGGTGAAAACTAGAGGTCCGTATTTCCTGAGTAGCTTATAGTGTGTGGTGGGCGATTTGTGTTTTCCATTTCTCTTTGGTGGGAACTTTCTCTTAGGGTGTCGGTGGTGGTGCAATGCAAAGTAGAACATAAATAGAATGTAGGAGATGAAGTGGGTGTTGCATCACACGTGTTGGTGAGAGTAGGATGAGAGGCTTGTTCTTTGGAAAAAGTGGATGGATGTGTCGTTTCCCAAGGGGGTGGGAGTTCTGTCAATATGAAGTAGCCTAATTTCTCTGAGCCAGTACAGAGAGATGTTGGTGTTGTGTCAACTTTTGGGAGAGCAGGCTTGGGTCGACTTGCTAACAATGTCGAGTTGGATGAGCGAGTTAAGCCTCAGAAAGGATTTCTCCTTTCTTTGAAGACCTATGATGCTCTAGGCCTTGATGGAGGGGGTTGGGTGAAAAATGATGGATGTTTGGGATGGCCTAGCAAATGAGTGGGCTTTAAATTCAGAAATGACCTTGGCTCCTCTAGGGCTCGTTTTGGCTCGCAAAAGGAGAAAGACTCTTTTTTTGTAGATTAACATGCTTTCTCTCAACTGTGTTGAGGATGAGGATGACGTTTGCTTGTTGTTTGAGAAGAGATTTCTGGTTGTGGTTCTCCCATGCCTAGTTGTCATAGATGAAGTGTTAGTGGAGGAAGCCTCGCGTTTTCTAGGTCCGTCATTTCTTTCCTCTACTTCTCTTAGGTGGGATAATCTCTCTTCTCTTTTCCTTTACTCCTCTATCGCTTGCCTCGTTCCAATTAGAGGAAGCTTTGGGGCCATTGGTTCGATGGGAGGATAAGAGTAGAGCCCTTTTGGGAGGAGTTATAATGGAGCCTGAGCCTTTGAGCCTTTGGGCTAGTAATAGAGAAAGAGGATCTCAATGAAGGGATCAGTTACAACACCAAAACTAGGGATTTGATTGAGGGGTCCTACTAAGGGCTTGTTTGGTAAATTGTTAGCCTTTAGTAGGTTTGTGGGAATGCTGATTGAAGGTTTTGACAGTGAAATTTTGGCTTTGCTTCGGAGATTGGAGTCTAGGAAGAAGGGTAGAAGCCTTCATCTTGGAAAAAAAAACAAGTTTCAACCTCAACATCCAAATTTGAGAGAGAATTACACAAACCTTAGTGTTCTATCAATTATGATTCATCTTCAGGGATAGGAAAAATGAGTAGTTCTTCTAGGAATTTTGCTAACTTTGTTGATGAATATTATAATCCTTTCTTGAAATGTAAGGGGTTTAAATGATGTGGATGAGAAAAAAATTGTGAAAGCTCTCATCAGATCTCAAAGGGCATACTTGGTTTGTCTATAGGAGACTAATGTCACGGACTTAGTCGTTCACTAAGCTCGTGCGGCACTTAGACAAGCCAAGACCCTTGATCTTGCTAAGTCAGCCTTCTCCCCAATGCTTAGCTTGCTAGGCTAAGACACTCGCGACTCAAAAGCTTAAGAAGCTTGGTAGGCAACTCCTTAAAGAATGGAAGCTCTATTAACTCAAGAAAGCCTTTACAAGTGTTTTGGATGCTCACTTGCTTGGTGCCTTGGCCAAATAAGGCCCTCATCTATTTATAGGCACCATTGGAACTCTCTGGAACCTTGAAGGGTTTCTTACAACTCAAGACTATTCTAGAATGTCCTACACCATTCTAGTTACAAGCCTATATACAAGTATATACAAGAGTCTTCTAGACTTCTCTAGAAAGCCCCGGACTCCTCTCGTGCCTTCCACTATGGTGTAGAATTGTGTGGATCCCTCCAGGCTTATCTAGAACCTTCCACACTTTTCCCACTCTAGGAGTCTCCAGAAGCTTCCTAGCTCTATATAAGGCCATGGGGAGGCTCATTTGGATAAGCTTGTGACACTCTCCCCCACCTATGCCGCAGACGTCCTCGTCGCGCCTTCTGCCCGGAACCGCTCGATCTGCTCCTGGAACTGCCATAGTGCCCCTGCTGGCTCCCAGCTAGCCTCGCTTTCTGGTAGTCCCTTCCATTTCACCAAGTATTCCGTAGCAGGAGGTACTCCTCGTCTCCTGATGACCCGATCCGCGAGGACGTGTTCTACCTCCTTATCATAGGAGGTCACGACTGCTGTAGGTGCCCTCTTAGACAACCCTCGGCTTGGATCATCCGTGTCTCCGTGATAGGGCTTCAAGTAGCTTGCGTGGAAGACAGGATGAATCTTCAACCTTGGTGGTAGCTCGACTCTATAGGACACCTTGCCAACCTTCCCAAGTATAGGGAAGGGTCCTTCATATCTCCTCACAAGGCCTTTATGTACCGGCCTTAGGGACTTGAATTGTTGAGAAAGGAGCTTGACAAGCACCATGTCTCCGACCTTGTACTCCGTGTGCCGTCGCTTCTTGTCAGCCCACTTCTTCATTTTCTTAGCGGCCTTGTCCAAGTATGAGCGTGCTATGTCAGCTTGCTCATGCCACCCTTTTGCGAACTTGAAAGCCGCTGGACTTCTCCCCGTATAGCCAATCGTTAGGGTGTGAGGAGTTAATGGTTGTTGTCCTGTGGCTAGCTCGAACGGACTCTTGTTGGTTGCTTCACTCCTTTGCAGGTTGTATGAGAACTGGGCTATATCTAGCAACTTAGCCCAATCCTTCTGGTTGGCACTCACGAAGTGCCTCAAGTATAGCTCCAATAACGCGTTCACCCTCTCGGTCTGCCCATCCGTCTGTGGGTGAAAGCTTGTGGAGAAGTGAAGCTCCGAACCCATAAGCTTGAAGAGCTCCGTCCAAAACTTCCCAGTGAAGCGCGGGTCGCGATCACTGATGATAAACTTAGGCAACCCCCAATACTTGACTACGTGCTTAAGGAATAGCCTCGCTGTTTCTTCCGCCGTGCAGTCAGTCGGGGCTGCTATGAAAGTTGCATACTTAGAGAACCTGTCCACCACTACTATGATCGACCCACTGTCCTCCGACTTGGGCAGCCCGATGATGAAGTCCATGGTGACGCTGTCCCATGGGCGCTCCGCTATGGGTAGTGGCTCCAACAGGCCTCTAGGCTGTCGTTGCTCCACCTTGTCTTGTTGGCACACAAGACAAGTCCTCACATAGGCCTCAACCTCGTCCCGTATCTGAGGCCAATAGTAAGCCGACTCAAGTAGTGCCCTTGTGCG
Source organism: Vitis riparia (assembly GCF_004353265.1). Classification (NCBI taxonomy): domain Eukaryota; kingdom Viridiplantae; phylum Streptophyta; class Magnoliopsida; order Vitales; family Vitaceae; genus Vitis; species Vitis riparia. The sequence continues at coordinate 7,664,276 of NC_048437.1, forward strand.
TCGTTGCCCAGGGTGCCCAGCCCACTTGGTGTCATGGCACTCCTTGATCAGGTTTCGCCTTAGGTTCCCCCACTTAGGCACGTAGAGTCGTCTCCCCTTGGTGTAGAGTAAGCCGTCCTCCACCCAAAACCGCTTGGTCTTTCCTTCATGAGCCAGGGTGATGAGGCTCTTAGCCACTGGATCATGTTGCAACCCCTCCCTTAGAAGATCCATTATGTCTCCATGGGGCTGACTCGTGATAGACGCTAGCTCGGCTTTGCGGCTTAGGGCATCGGCCACATGATTAGCACTTCCTGGCTTATACTCCAGCGTATAGTCGAACTCGGCCAGGAAGTCTTGCCACCTAGCTTGCTTGGGACTTAGCTTCTTCTGTGTTTGGAAGTAGCTAGTGGCAACATTGTCGGTCTTCACTATGAAGTGAGACCCCAGAAGGTAATGCCTCCAAGTGCGCAAGCAGTGGACGATGGCAGTCATCTCCTTCTCCTGCACCGTGTAACGCCTCTCCGTGTCGTTTAGCTTGCGACTCTCAAATGCGATTGGGTGCCTCTCTTGCATAAGGACTCCCCCAATAGCAAAGTCTGAGGCATCTGTGTGTATCTCAAAAACCTTGGTGTAGTCGGGTAGTGCCAACACTGGCTCTTCAGTCACAGCCTTCTTCAGATCCTCAAAGGCTTGTTGGCACCTTTCATCCCACTCCCATGCCTTATTCTTCTTAAGAAGATCAGTGAGAGGTGCGGCCCTTGCTGAATAACCCTTTATGAACCGCCGGTAGTAATTAACTAAACCAAGGAAAGATCGGAGTTGAGGTACCTTGGTTGGTGGATCCCATTCCTGGATGGCTTTTACCTTGCTGTTATCCATCATCAGCTTGCCATCCTTGATGCGATGCCCTAGGAAGCTCACCTCTTCCTTAGCAAATGAGCATTTCTCCTTCTTCACGTACAGCTCGTTCTGCCTCAGGATCTTAAAGACCTTCCTTAAGTGCTCTACGTGCTCCCTCATAGTGTTACTATAGATGACTATGTCATCCAAGTATACCACCACAAACTTGTCTAAGTATGGGTGGAAGATCTTGTTCATGAGGGTGCAGAACGTTGCTGGGGCATTGGTGAGTCCGAAAGGCATCACTAAGAACTCATATGAGCCGTACCTGGTCACACATGTCGTCTTCGGCTCATCTCCCTCCGCAATCCTGACTTGGTAGTAGCCCGACCTTAAGTCCAGCTTTGTGAAGTACCTTGCCCTTCCAAGTTGATCGAACAAGTCAGCAATGAGCGGGATGGGATACTTGTTCTTCACCGTCACCTTGTTGAGTGCCCGGTAGTCGATACACATCCGTAGGGATCCATCGTGTTTCTTTTGAAACAGGACCGGCGCGCCATAAGGAGCCTTGGATGGTTGGATGAACCCCGCATCTAGCAACTCCTTGAGTTGTCTCCTTAGTTCCTCCAACTCGGGTGGTGCCATCCTATATGGCCCCATAGCAGGGGGCTTGGCTCCCGGCTCCAACTCTATCTTGTGATCTTCCTCTCTCCTAGGAGGAAGTCTCTTAGGCAACTCGGGCGGCATCACGTCCTTGAACTCATCAAGGACTCCCTCGATTTCCTTAGGCATGGGTTCTCCCGACCCATCACCCTTTTCTTCTTTCAGGGTCGCGAGGTAGGTCACCTCTTCCCTCTTTAACCCCTTCTTTACTTGCATAGCGGATAGCATAGGGGTCTTGAGCGTTCCTTCAGTGACCGTAGGGACCATGCATGGCTTCTCCTCCTCTAGGATAGCCATTGAGCGTAGGAAAGGCAGTGGCACAGCCTTCACCTTCTGTAGGAAGTCCATTCCTAGCACCATCTTGAAGTCGTCCATGGGTGCCACTGTGAAGTCAACCCTTCCTTCCCACGAGCCGATATGCATAGTCACCTCGCGAGCTACTCCATGTGATGGCTTGGCAGCTGAATTGATTGCCTTGAGCCATCCTCCTTCCTTGGATGCTTGGAGCTCCAACCTTCTTGCCTCATCCTTCGAGACAAAGTTGTGAGTGGCACCTGTGTCCACCAGGGCCTTGGTGGCCTTCCCATTGACAAGGGCTTCCACATACATCAGCCCTTTGCTTTGACGCGTCTTAGGCAGCGGCTTGGCCTTAAGGGCATTTAGGAGCTGAAACGATCCCACCTTAGCATCGCCTTCCTGTTCCTTCTCCTCAATCATAGCATTTAAAGCCTTTCTCTTAGGGTAGTCCCGTGCCCAGTGCGGACCATCGCACAAAAAGCAATTGGTCCTAGGCGTGAACTCCTTCCGCTTGTCCTTGCCTTTGCCATCCTTGCCACTAGGGCCCTTGCTTGACCCTTCCTTAGAAGTTTGGCCTTGCGACCTCTTGTCTCCCCCACCTTTGGCCTGGTTACCCTTTGGTGGTGGCTTAGGCTTGGAGGAGTCTCCCCTTCTATAATCCACCAAGGACTCCGCTACTGCCATGGCCGTGGCTAGATCTTGGACACCACGCCTCCTTAACTCTTGCTCGGCCCAACTTTGTAAGTTGTCCATGAAGTTAAACAGTAGCTCCTCCTCAGCCATGTTAGGTATCTCAAGCATAAGCGTAGAGAACTCCTTGACATACTCACGGATCGAGCCCGTGTGCTTGAGACGCTTTAGACTCTTCCTTGCTAGGTAAGCCACGTCTTCGGGATAGAATTGCCTCTTGATCTCTCTCTTAAAGGCATCCCATGTGTCTATGGTGCACGTGCCTCTCTCTATGTCGGCAAACCGTCGACGCCACCATAGAGTAGCATTATCAGTGAGGTAGAGGGTCGCGGTGCGTACCTTAGTGGCTTCATCCGTCAATGTGATTGCCTCAAAGTAACGCTCCATGTGCCACAGGAAGTTATCTAGCTCCTTCGCATCCCTCTTGCCACTGAATGTGTGTGGCTTGGGCACCTCCACCCTTGGTGCCTCATGAGTGGCCATGACTCGTGCTGACACCGCAGTCTTGTAGATGGCCAGCTCTTGACGAATCTCTTGGTCTCGGGCATCCATGCGTGCAGCCAAGGCCTCCATCCTTGACTCCACACTAGCGAACATGGTCATGACCTTGTCTTGGAAGGACATGAATTCCTCGTGTGACACCGGCTGAACTTACGAACCTAGCATGCCCTCACGAAGGTCTTGGATCTGATGCCTTAGATCCTCTAAGCCCTTCTCCATGCCTTGCTCAATCAAGTCCACCCCTTCCCGGGTGTCTGCCATGGCTAGCTCCACCTTGGCTAGCCTTGCCTCCATGTTGGCTAAGGCGTCACGAGACTTATCCTTCCTGCCTCGGCCCCGTGCGGTATGCTCCATCTCCCGTCCACGGGTTTGCTCGCTAGTCTCCTCCACGTTAGAGCCCGACATGCTTCCTTTGATATGCCCACCTCTTAACCGTGCTCTGATACCACTTGTCACGGACTTAGTCGTTCACTAAGCTCGTGCGGCACTTAGACAAGCCAAGACCCTTGATCTTGCTAAGTCAGCCTTCTCCCCAATGCTTAGCTTGCTAGGCTAAGACACTCGCGACTCAAAAGCTTAAGAAGCTTGGTAGGCAACTCCTTAAAGAATGGAAGCTCTATTAACTCAAGAAAGCCTTTACAAGTGTTTTGGATGCTCACTTGCTTGGTGCCTTGGCCAAATGAGGCCCTCATCTATTTATAGGCACCATTGGAACTCTCTGGAACCTTGGAGGGTTTCTTACAACTCAAGACTATTCTAGAATGTCCTACACCATTCTAGTTACAAGCCTATATACAAGTATATACAAGAGTCTTCTAGACTTCTCTAGAAAGCCCCGGACTCCTCTCGTGCCTTCCACCATGGTGTAGAATTGTGTGGATCCCTCCAGGCTTCTCTAGAACCTTCCACACTCTTCCCACTCTAGGAGTCTCCAGGAGCTTCCTAGCTCTATATAAGGCCATGGGGAGGCTCATTTGGATAAGCTTGTGACACTAAGGTTCAGTATATGTCGGAAATGTTAGTAAGAAAGTTGGGTGTAGTAAGAAAGTTGGGTGTAGGCAGATTGTTGAATTGGGAAACTGTGGATTCGAGAGGTTAATCTGGTGGTTTTTTGGTTTTTTGGGATAACAAAGTTTCGGAGCTTTCAGAGATGGAAATTAGTGTGCATTGTCTCTCTTGCTGGTTTAAGAATTGTGATGATAATTTTATTTGGGTGTTCTCTAGTGTGTATGGGCCGGTTAGCAAAGCTGATAGGGAGGTGTTGTGAGCAGAACTTTGGGACACCAGGGGGTTATGGAGAGATCCAAGGTGCATTGGTGGTGATTTTAATGTGGTTGGATTTCCTAGAAAAAGAAGAAATAGCTCAAGAATATTCTCAGCAATGAGACGTTTCTTGGAGATCATTGAAGAGTTCCATACGAGGGATTTGCCTTTAGCAAGGAAGAACCACTTTAATGGTCTTTTTCAGAAGTTGTTACTCAAGCCTACTTCCGATCATGCTCCTATTCTTATAGATGGATGTAGGATTAGAATTGGTAAAACTCCCTTTCGTTTGAGAACATGTGGCTAAGAGAGAAAGGGTTCAAGGATCTCGTTAAGAGGTGGTGGACGAGTTACACTTTCAGTGGCTCGTTTAGCCACATCTTCGCCTGCAAGCTAAAGGCGATGAAGCAGGATCTCAAAACATGGAACAAAGAGGTGATTGGAAATGTTTCCTCCAACAAAGAGGCTCTTAGATTGGTTACTGGGACACCAAAGAAAGAGATTTGGGTCTTTCCCTTGAAGAGTTGGAGGCTAGAAGAAGGGTTGTGGAGGATTTTAGTAAGTGGGCAAGCATGGAAGAGACTTTGTGGAGGCAGAAATCAAGGCAACTGTGGCTGAAAGAAGGTGATAAAAACTCTCAATTTTTTCACAAGATGATTAATGCCTGGAGAAGAAGAAATTTTTTGGTTGCTATCAAAGTGAATGGAGGAAGGTTGATAAGGGAAGATGAGGTAAAGGAGGAGGTGGTTAACGGTTTCCAAAGAGTTTTTTCAGAAACTGATGATTAGAGGCCAAGCATCAATGGGTTGCCCTTCTTGGTTATGGAAAGTGAAGAAGCAAGAGCCTTGGAAAATTTTTTTTGGAGGAAGAGGTCTTTGCAATTCTTTCCAGTTTGTGTGGGGATAAGGCTCTAGGTCTAGACGGGTTCTCCTTAGCCTTTTGGCAATTTTGTTGTCACATTGTAAGGATTGAAGTGATGGGTTTCTTTGCTGATTTTCATCATTCTGGCCTTTTGAGAGAAACCTAAATGACATTTTTATTGTGCTCATTCATGAGAAAGGGGGTGCAGAGGATTTGAGGGATTTTCACCCTATTAGTTTGGTGGGGAGCCTCTTTAAGGCTTTTGCCAAAGTTTTGACTAACAAGTTAAAAAGAGTGGTTGTGAGAGTAGTTTCAAACTCCTAACATGCTTTTGTGGAGGGTAAGCAAATCTTGGATGCAATCCTCATAACAAATGAGACTTTAGATTCAAGGCTAAAGAGCTGAAAAGAGGGGGTCATCTGCAAAATGGATTGAAAAGGCCTATGACCATGTGAACTAGGAGTTCTTATTAGCATTCATGGAAAAAATGGGCTTTAGGGCTAAGTGGGTTAGGTGGATGAGGTGGTGCATTCCCTTTGCTCGTTTTTCGGTTCTGATTAACGAAACTCCTACTGGTTTCTTTGTAAGTTCTAGAGGTTTGAGATAGGGAGATCCCCTTTGCCCTTTTCTTTTCATTTTGGCAATGGAGGCGCTCTCTTGTATTTTGAAGAAGGCTATGAAAGGAGGCTTTATTTAGGGCTTCTCAGCTAGTGGGTAGGGTGGTGTCCCATCTCCTTTTTTCCAACGATACTTTGATTTTCAGTGACTCAAATAAGGAGCATTTAGAGGCTTTGAGTTGGTTGTTCATGTGGTTCGAGATGATTTCTGGCTTAAAAATTAATTTGGATAAAAGTGAGTTAATCCTAGTAGGAGGAGGTCTCTAATACAGAGGATTTGGCTAGGATGGTGGGGTGCAAAGTGGACTCTCTCCCTTTTGCTTATTTAGGCCCCCCCCTAGGAGTTTTTTTCAAATTTGTTCAATCTTGGGATGTAATGGAGGAAAGATTTCAAAAAAACTTGCTTTGTGGAAGAGGTAGTACTTGTTAAAAGGATGGAGATTGACTTTATTTAGCTTGCCAATATATTTTATGTCTTTATTTGTGATCCTTCATAGGGTGAGTCTTAGATTGGAGAAGATCCAATGGGACTTTCTTTGGGAGGGAGGAGAGCTTAAAAGAAGGCCTCATCTTGTAAGCTGGTCAATTGTTTGCTTGGATAAAAAGGAAGGGTGTTTGGGCGTGTTATCTTTTCTAAATAAGGTCCTTCTTGGGAAGTGGTGTTGGTGATTTGCTTATGAGAATGATTCCTTTTGGAAACAGGTGGTTGTAGGGAAGTATGGGAAGGAAAAGGGGGGTTGGTGTTCTACAACTTCAACGAAAGGCTATTATGAGGCGGGCCTTTGGAAGGCAATTCGGTGTGGGTGGGAGGGGTTTAATAGCAAGATTGGATTTAGGGTGGAAAATGGCAAAAGAGTGAGGTTTTGGAAAGATAGGTGGTGTGGGGAGGAACTCTTAGCTGTGACATTTCCAGAGTTGTATTCAATAACCACTAATAAAGAAGTCTGGGTAGATCAGATGTGGGAGTAGGTTGGGGAAGTGGGTTGTTGGAATCCTATGTTCACAAGATAAATAAATGATTGAGAATTAGGTGAGGTGGAAGGGTTGCTTGGAAGGTTGCAAGGGCAAGTGATCAAAGGAGGAGTAGAGGATGTTATGGTTTGGCGGTTGTCAAAGGGAGACTTTTTGAGTTAAATCTTTATCCTCCTCCTTAGTAGATTGTTACTAGAAAGGTTTCCCCACAAGCATGTAGTGGAATCCTTGGGTGCTAATGAGAGTCGGTTTCTTTGCTTGGGAAGCAGTTTGGGAAAAAATTCTAACTCAGGGTCAACTAAAAAAGAGAGGTTGGAGTCTTCCAAACAAATGTTATTTGTGTAAGGGTGAAGAGGAGTCAACAAACCATATTCTCCTTCATTGTCCTAAGGCAATCATGTTGTGGCACCTTATTTTTTCTATTTTTGATGTATAATGGGTAATGCCTTCCTCAATCAAGGATGCCCTCATTAGTTGGCGGGGTGCCTTTGTTGGGAGGAAAAGAAAGAAGGTCTAGAAAGCAGCTCCGTTGTGCTTATTTTGGACCTTATGGAAGGAGAGAAACCGAAGAACCTTTGAAGACTCTTAACTAATATACCATGCTATTTTACGCTCCTTTATATGCATGTTTTTGGAGTGGGTTAGGGTACATTTAGGGTCTAGTTCTTTGTCCCTTTTTGACTTCATAGATTGGTTGGACTTTAAGTAAAGCGAGGGTGTTGTTTTCTTGTCTATCCCTTTTTTTTGGTCTTGTATACATTGTGTATAATTTAGGAATTTTTTTTGGCGCTTTTAATACAATTGCTTTACTTATCAAAAAAAAGGCTGAAGGTTGGGTGTGTCACCTGCCACCTTTTCTAGAACCCTAGAAATGGGACCTGTTCACAGTGGCTACAATGCTTCTTCAAGTTTTTGTTGGATTTTCAAACACTTTCTTTCAATTAGATGGTATTTTGGGATGCCTACAAGTGCAGAAATTTTGAAGAGATTTACAGATCAGGCCATAGTTCTGTATTGAAAAGAAAGTGACAGCTTCAAAGAAATGCAATTAACTTTAAAATTGATTTATAAATATTTTGGGCTATTTTGTTTAATTTTATCTGTTATATATCATCTTCAAATTATCTGTTCTAGTTTCTTATAATTTATATTGTTTTCTTGATTTTTTTTAGTGCTTGGGCTTAGTAATCTGTTCTATTCTTTTATCCTTTTTAAATACTTGGATGAATTTTAAGGTTTTGATGCGAAATTTGATTCCCTTGGAAAATTGCTTTCTGGACATCTTTTTGTCTGTTTTCAGGTGAAGTTGACAGAAGAATTGAATTTGGCCAATTGACAAGATTTGCATGGAGGGAGTTACTAGCAGCTACAGAAAATTTTAGTGAGAAAAATGTTCTTGGAAAGGGAGGCTTTGGGAAAGTTTATAAGGGAGTGCTTACAGATAACACCAAGGTTGCTGTGAAACGATTAACAGATTATGAAAGTCCTGGTGGAGATGCAGCTTTCCAGCGTGAGGTGGAGATGATAAGTGTAGCTGTTCACAGGAATCTATTACGGCTGATTGGATTTTGCACAACACCAACAGAACGGATTTTGGTGTATCCCTTTATGCAGAACCTAAGTGTGGCGTCTCGCCTTCGGGGTATTAATTCTCTAAATCGCATTTTGTGAAATTTCACTTCTGAATTACGTCCTGTGGCATCATTTAGTTTAGGTTTATTCTTTTGATTCTTAGTTTTATTTACCTGATATATGTATCTAAATATGTTTGGATTAGCTTTACTATTTTGGTCATGTATAGGAATATGGATTTTATGTGCTTAGTTGGGTAGTTCTTATATAATGAAGGGGTTTTCGCATACAGGCAGGGATCCAACACTCCGAGGTAAATCTAGGTTAGTCTTCATCAGTATCCTAGTGGTTATTAAAAATTTGAGTCAAGCAAGGTAGCTCGAGTATCAAGATAGTTTTCTTTCATGAAACATTTCTCAGAGTTTCTACTCCCATTTTTGCCTCATCCTTTGTTGAGGTTTGTGGGGAAATACTTGGGTAAGTTACTTGTTTTCTGGAGATTATTTTTAAGTCTATCATGAAAATATTATTATTCCTGTCTAATTTTCTAATAAACAATTTTCTATTTGTTCCTAATCGAAGCTCTACAGCCTCTGCTTTAGTTTTTTAGTATCAGTTTACGATGCAGTGGTTTAGTGGTAGCTTCATTGGAGAGGGCATTTGTCTTTATCTTGTTGGACATTTCTGGAAAAAAGTGGAAATAGGTAGGGACAAAGCTCCTTGACAAATGCTGGTAGCACTGCTGGGACTTCGTATAAGATTTTAGCTAAATTCCTTGGCAAACAGGTTGAAAAAAGTGATAGGGAATGTGGTGTTGGATCCAGAATGATTTTGTGGAAGGGTAACTGGCAACACATCTTTGACACGACTCTTGTTGCCGATAAGGTTATTGATTCAAGATGGAGTTGTATAGAGGGATTTGATTGTTACTTGTAAGTTAGACATCAAAAAGGTCCATGATCATGTAAATTGGAGCTTTTGTTTTGGCAGTGTTGTGTAAAATGTTGTTTGTGCAGAAGTGGATATATTGGATTTGGGCTTGCATCTTAACAAGTTCTTCTGTTTTCGTAAATGGTTTGCCTTCTTGCATTTTTCAGAGTACGAGGTGTTTGAGACAGAGGGACCCCTATCCCCTTATCTGTTTTGTTTTGGTGATGGAGACCCTCAGTTTTCTCCTGAAAGAATTGAGGGAAGGAGGCTTCATTTCAGGCTTCCAGGTAGGAGGTGGGGAGGAAAGGGAGGTTTCCCACCTCCTATTTGATGACCTCACATTACTTTTCTGTCAACCTTATTTGGATTAGTTGACTATATGAGTTGGACTCTGCTATGGTTTTAGGCTTCTTTGGATTGGAAGTTAATTTGAACAATGGTGAATTAATTCCAGTGAGGAAGGTCCCTAATGTGGAGGGGCTTACTTTAGTGTTGTGCTGTCCACTTTCAATTAAGCTTTATTGAAAAATAATGCAAGAAATATATTTAGGAGAGGGAAATCCTTTGGTGAAGGGTCATAGTGGGATAATTTGGGGGAGTGCTAGAAAGATGGTGCTCTCAATTTAGGAAGAACGGGTATGATTTTTGTTGAATATAATGTATTTATAGTATATTATCTTTCCTTGTTAATATAGGTCACATGTATGGTAGTTAGGACTCCTAGCCTTGTATATATATATATCTCTCAATTGTAAGTAGAAATTACATGAATGAGAATTAAGGTTTTTCTTCTCTCTCTCTCTCTCTCAACATGGTATCAGAGCCAAGGAAGAAAACCTAATTCTTTCCTGTTTCCTGTGTCATCAACTCCGGGAAACCTTTCGGTGACCGTGTTTCATTCCGGTCACCTTCCCCATCTCCCAATACTTTCCGGTCAGTCGGATCGTCGTCAGAATCCACTCACCACCGGCGAACTTTCCGGCGACGTATTTTTCCGACACCGACCATACCAGAAGGAGCGCCTGGAGGAGATCTCCAACTTTTGTGAAGGCACCGGCACCAAAAGAACATCCATGCGCCGACCACGCACAATTTTCCGGCCGGCGGCTGCATCTCACGCGCCGGCGCGTGAGGGCGCGTGAGGCCTTTTCTGGCGACGCGCCTCCTCCTCCAGCTTCGCCTGACGCCGACCAGCCTCTCTACCTCCCTGGTTCTCCCATCCGAGCCCTGCACGTACCTCTTTTGGGGATTTTTGTCTCCGTCGGCCCTCCAAACAGTCTTTCCGGCGAAGCTCCGACTACCTTTTCTCCACTCCAATCCCTGCACGTGCCTTGGGAAGTGTTCTTCTACTTTTCTGGTGGTACCACGCCACGATTTGAGGCCGTCTCCCTTTTTCGGTAGTGCCACGCCGCAATCTGAAGCCGTATTAGGGCTCTCTTCGATCCAAACATACTTCATTCTCCAGATAAGTGGATATGACTACTAAAACTTTCATTTTTTCCTCTGTCATATCTGGATCTCCTATGATTACTTCGGAGAAATTGGTTGGCAGTGAAAATTATCTTTCCTGGTCTGCCTCTGTTGAACTTTGGTTTATGGGTCAAGGATATGAGGATCACTTGATTACACAGGAGGCAGATATCCCTGAGGTTGATCGCGTACAGTGGAGGAAGATAGATGCACAGTTATGTAGTGTATTATGGCAATCGGTTGATCCTAAGATTCTTCTTCATCTTCGGGCCTACAAAACTTGTTTTAAATTTTGGACTCAGGCCAAAGGATTATACACGAATGATATCTAGCGTCTTTATAAGATGGCTTCTGCTATTGTCCATATCAGCCAACGGGACTTGGATCTATCTACTTATATTGGCCAGATTGCCTCTCTTAAGGAGGAGTTCTTGACTGTGATGCCTCTTACTCCTGATGTTGGGGTTCAACAAACACAGCTTGACAAGTTCTTCATGGTTCTTACTCTTATTGGCCTCCGTCCGGATCTTGAGCCTGTCCGCAATTAGATTCTTGGTAGTTCATCAGTTTCGTCCTTGGATGATGTGTTTGCTCGCCTCCTCCGTATCTCCTCCACTCAGACTTTGTCATTTGATAGTACTTCAGATTCTTCTGTATTAGTTTCTCAAACTAGCTCTCGAGGAGGCCGCAGTGGTACCCGAGGTAGAGGTCAACGTCCTCATTGCACCTATTGCAATAAACTTGGCCACACTCGCGATCGTTGCTATCAGTTACATGGACGGCCTCCTCGCACAGCCCATGTGGCTCAGTCCTCTGATTCTCCGCTGCCTCAGCCTCCAAGCTCTTCCGCATCTCAGGCTTCTATTGCCTTTGTTGCCCAGCCTGGTAATGCCTCTGCCTACCTTACCCACACATCTTCTCTTGGACCCTGGATTCTAGATTCTGGAGCTTTTGATCACCTATCTGGTAATAAAGATCTTTTCTCCTCTATTACTACTACCTCTGCTTTACCTACTGTTACCTTAGCTAATGGTTCTCAAACTGTGGCTAAAGGTATTGGTTTGGCCCTTCCTCTGCCTTCTCTACCTCTCACTTCTGTCCTTTATACTCCTGAATGTCCTTTTAATCTTATTTCCATCAGCAAAATCACTCGTACTCTTAATTGCTCTATTACCTTTTCTGATAAATTTGTGACCTTGCAGGATCGGAATACGGGGAAGACGATTGGCATAGGACGTGAGTCTCAAGGTCTCTATCACCTCACCTCGGATTCATCTCCTGCAGTTTGCATTTCCACTGATGCTCCTCTCCTCATTCACAATCGTCTGGGCCACCCTAGTCTCTCCAAGTTCCAGAAGATGGTCCCTCGTTTTTCCACTTTGTCGTCGCTTCCGTGTGAGTCATGTCAGCTTGGGAAACATACTCGTATCTCGTTCCCAAAGCGTTTGAATAATCGGGCAAAGTCTCCTTTTGAGCTTGTCCACACTGATGTTTGGGGTCCTTGTTGGACTGCGTCTACTTTAGGATTTCAGTATTTTGTCACTTTCATTGATGACTATTCTCGCTGTACTTGGTTATTTTTAATGAAAAATCGAGTTGAGTTATTCTCTATTTTCCAGAAATTTTATGCTGAAATCCAAACCCAGTTCAATATTTCTATTCGTGTGTTACGTAGTGACAATGTCAGAGAATATTTTTCAGCCCCATTTACTTCGTTTATGTCTCATCATGGGATTCTTCATCAGTCTTCTTGTGCTCATACTTCTCAACAAAATGGGGTAGCTGAACGCAAGAATCGACATCTTGTGGAGACAACTCGTACTATCCTCCTCCATAGTAATGTTCCTTTTCGTTTTTAGGGGGACGCTGTTCTTACCGCTTGTTGTTTGATTAATCGTATGCCCTCCTCTGTCTTACACGATCAGATTCCTCACTCCCTTCTCTTCCCTGACCAACCACTTTATTTCCTTCCTCCTCGTGTCTTTGGTTGTACTTGTTTTGTTCATATTCTCACTCCTGGACAGGACAAGCTTTCCGCCAAAGCCATGAAGTGCCTCTTCTTGGGATATTCCAGACTTCAGAAGGGTTATCGTTGTTATTCCCTTGAGACTCATCGATACTTTATCTCCGCTGATGTCACCTTCTTTGAGGACTCACCATTCTTTTCCACCACTTCTGAGTCTCTTCCTGTTTTTGAAGTCTTGCCCATTCCCATTGTCTCCCCACCTGATGCTATGCCTCCTCGACTACTTCAGGTTTATCATCGTCGCCCTCATGTCGTTGCTCCTCTCCCTTTTGCTGAGGCAACTGCTGACTCACTTCCTATCCCTTCGGCTTCACCTGCCCCGGCTCTGCCTTCTCCTAATGACTTACCCATTGCTGTTCGGAAAGGTACTCGCTCTACTCGTAATCCTCATCCTATTTACAATTTTTTGAGTTATCATCGATTATCTTCACCTTATTCTGCTTTTGTTTCTGCTATATCCTCTGTTTCTCTTCCAAAGAGCACCCATGAAGCTCTTTCCCATCCAGGCTGGCGACAGGCAATGGTGGATGAAATGGTTGCTCTGCACTCTAATGACACTTGGGATCTTGTTGTTTTACCCTCTGGTAAATCTACAGTTGGTTGTCGTTGGGTCTATGCAGTTAAGGTTGGTCATGATGGTCAGGTTGATCGCCTTAAGGCCCGCTTAGTTGCTAAAGGCTATACTCAGGTTTATGGTTCTGATTATGGTGACACATTCTCCCCTGTTGCCAAGATTGCTTTTGTCCGCTTGCTTCTCTCCATGGCTGCTATGTGTTCTTGGCCTCTTTATCAGTTAGATATTAAAAATGCCTTCCTTCATGGTGATCTTGCCGAGGAAGTTTATATGGAGCAACCTCCTGATTTTGTTGCTAAGGGGGAGTTTAGTTTAGTGTGCAGGTTACGCCGTTCTCTATATGGCTTGAAACAATCTCCTCGAGCATGGTTTGACCGTTTTAGTTCTGTTGTTCAAGAGTTTGGCATGCTTCGCAGTACAGCAGACCATTCAGTTTTCTATCATCATAACTCCTTGGGGCAGTGTATTTATCTGGTTGTTTATGTGGACGACATCGTCATTACAGGCAGTGATCAGGATGGTATTTAGAAACTAAAGCAACATCTTTTTACCCACTTTCAGACCAAAGACTTGGGGAAACTCAAGTATTTCTTGGGAATTGAGATAGCTCAATCCAGTTCTGGTGTGGTCCTTTCCCAAAGGAAGTATGCTTTAGACATCCTGGAAGAAACCGGTATGTTAGACTGTAAACCGGTAGACACACCTATGGATCCGAATGTCAAACTTGTACCAGGACAGGGGGAGCCTTTAGGAGACCCCGGGGGATATTGACGGCTCGTAGGTAAATTGAACTATCTCACCATTACTCATCCAGACATTTCTTTTCTTGTGAGTGTTGTTAGTTAATTCCTACAGTCACCATGTGATAGCCATTGGGATGCCGTAATCCGCATTCTTCGATATATCAAAAGTACACCAGGCCAAGGTGTATTGTACGAGAACAGAGGTCATACTCAGGTTGTTGGTTACACAGATGCAGATTGGGCTGGCTCACCCACAGATAGGCGTTCCACTTCAGGGTACTGTGTTTTTATTGGAGGTAATCTAATATCTTGGAAGAGTAAGAAACAAGATGTAGTGGCCAGATCTAGCGCTGAAGCCGAGTATCGAGCTATGGCTTTGGCAACATGTGAACTCATATGGTTGAGACATCTTCTTCGGGAGTTGAGATTTGGAAATGATGAATAGATGAAACTCATCTGTGATAACCAGGCCGCATTACATATTGCATCAAATCCAGTCTTTCATGAAAGGACCAAGCATATTGAAGTTGACTGTCATTTCATTAGAGAGAAGATCGCATCAGGATGTGTTGCTACAAGTTTTGTTAATTCAAATGATCAACTAGTAGACATCTTCACTAAATCTCTCAAAGGTCCTAGGATTAAATATATTTGTAACAAGCTTGGTGCATATGACGTATATGCTCCAGCTTGAGGGGGAGTGTTGAATATAATGTATTTATAGTATATTATCTTTCCTTGTTAATATAGGTCACATGTATGGTAGTTAGGACTCCTAGCCTTGTATATATATATATATATCTCTCAATTGTAAGTAGAAATTACATGAATGAGAATTAAGGTTTTTCTTCTCTCTCTCTCTCTCTCAACAATTTTGGTTTGTGAAAGGTGAGAAGAAGAGGATGAGGAGTTTTTCAAAGGCTAGGACAAGATTTTGGTAAGCAATGACAGAAGAGTCAAGTTTTGATGAGATGTTTGGTATTATGATTCTCCTTTAAAGGACCCTTTCCCCTCTTCCTTCTCTTTTGCAACTTTTAAGGAGGCTCGGGCCAGTCTATATTTAAGCGGTAGCGTATTGCTAGGTCCGTTGGAATCCATGTTTCCTAAGACATTACCAAGATTAGAAGGTGGATAGCATTGAGAAGTTACTTTAGAAGCTTCAAGTGTTATGAAGGTGCTGTAAGGAGGAGGAGAATTTGGTTTGGACAGTTAGTAAAAGTAGGAAATTTATAGTGAAATCTTTCTATTCTTTGAGAGTTGGATGAAGGAGCAAATATCCCCATGAGGAACTCTAAAGCTCCTTGTGTTCTACAAAAGTGGGTTTCTTTGCATGGGAGGTTGCAGAAGGAAGGATTCTAACTTTGAATCAGCTCAAAAGGATCAGGTGGTTTTTGGCCATTATTATTATTTGTGAAACTGTAGAAGAATGAGCTGTCCATCTCCTCATTCTGTGGGAAAGCTATGGGGCTATGGCTTCTGTTCTCTCTTTTTGGCATCTCTTGGATCCTCCTTCAGTAAGAGTGTTGCTAATGTGTTAATATGGGAGTTTTGTGAGCAAGGAGAGAAGAAAGGCTCAGAGAACAACTCTTCTAAAGGGTGCAAAACTCAGTTCAATCTCTTGAGGATTCCCTTATTTGTAACCTTTATCACTGGTCTTGCCAATTTCTTCAAGATGTTTTTCAAGCTGGTTTTTCATCCTTGCAAGACCTCATTGAGTGATTGTGCTCTATGTGGTGGGAATCTTGTTGTGGCTTTTGGATGTGTGTCTTTTCACCTTTTGGCCCCTTTGTATACTCACTATGTACTAGGGATTCATCCCCCTTTTGCTTAGTGCTTTTGCTATATTCTTATTTGCACATTAAAAGGGATCCTGGGTCATTCTTTCCTTATGCGAGCACCATATCAACCATTTCAATTAATGCTGCAACTCTTATTCTGGAAAGCAAAAAATATTATTGAAATTATACTTGATGAGTTCTGCACCCTGATGTTACTTGTACCTACAATTTGTTTGGCCATATTATAATCATTAGGGACTTTAGTTTCCTCTATTTATTTTTAATAGAGTTAGATAATGTTTTGACTAATTTTAATGTTCACACTGATGCAGAGGTTAAACCTGGGGAGCCAGTTTTAGATTGGGGTACAAGAAAACGGGTGGCTTTAGGCACAGCACGTGGACTAGAATACCTGCATGAACATTGCAATCCCAAGATTATTCATCGGGATGTTAAGGCTGCTAACGTATTACTGGATGAAGATTTTGAAGCTGTTGTTGGGGACTTTGGCTTGGCAAAGTTGGTGGACGTGAGAATTACCAGCGTGACAACTCAAGTTCGGGGAACGATGGGCCACATAGCACCTGAGTACTTCTCCACTGGGAAGTCATCAGAGAAGACAGATGTTTTTGGTTATGGGATTATGCTGCTGGAACTTGTAACGGGTCAACCAGCAGTTGAATTTTCACGCTTAGGAGGAGAAGATGATGTCTTGCTGCTTGACCATGTAAGATAACCTTGTTAAATTACAATCTTGGTTCGTCTTTTGTGCAGTTCTTCCCAAGGTTTAAAATGTCGCTATTGGCAACTATTATCGGTCCGCCAAAAGATCGGCAATTTTTCATTGATTTTTTTGGACATTTTCTTAAAATTTCGTGATATTTCGACTATTTTTCTTGAATTTTTCACCATTTCTGCCGATTTTTCATGAAATTATTTCCTGACCGCCGCCTACAGTCAACGCACCAGTTTTTGCATGCCCTCCATTTCAATTTTTCGCCCCAACCCGCCACAAAGCCTCCATTTCAATTTTTCGCGTGCGCCCAGCCCACCACAAAGCCCTCCATAAATTGTTTTTAGCCTGTTATTGCCAAGATTCGGATCCAGGCCGAAAGGCTTGGATTCAAGCTTGGTTGCCACTAAGCCATCTTTTCTTTTGTTATATCTACATAATACATATGTTAAAGTTTATTATTAAAAAAAAAATAAATAAATTCTAATTATGTCATTTTAAAATTTATTTATTTAATTAATAAATATATAAAAACCATCATTATAATTTTGTTAAGAAGTATTTTTTTTAATTTGATTTATATGATAATTAAATATTAAAAATTCATATATGCATCATCATCATTTATTTTATATTATTGAATGTATTTGAATTAAATAAATTATAGTTTTAATATTAAATGTATTATTATTATGTGATTAATTTTAAAAGATTACTATCACTTCATTTTTAAATTTTTATATTTATCTTTTTAATTTTACTTAATTTTGAATGTTTTTTATTTTAAAATATTAAAAATATAAATTTATTAAAAAAATACTAAAATATATATAAAAAAATTAAGTTTATTATATTAAAATTAATTTGATTAGATAAATAATAAATTATTAATACTGTTATATCTTGCTCCATATTTTTCTATGTCAATTATAATTAAAAAATAATTTTAACATGTGTATTTTTGTTTTTTTTTTTCTGAGTTTTTTCAAATATTTTCATGAATTTTAAATAATTTGGTTGAGTGCATTTTACATGAAAAACTTGTGCATATGATTGTGCGGAAATTGAAATATAATTATTTGATGAACAATGTTTCAAAATGGCATAATTGGTTCCTGCTTTCCATCATATTTAGTCCCTACAGTTTGATACTTTTATGTTTGCTTGTGAAGGTCAAGAAGCTTGAAAGGGAGAAAAGGCTAGCTGTTATTGTAGATCGCAACCTAAATCGGAACTATGACATCCAAGAAGTGGAGATGATGATCCAAGTTGCATTGCTCTGTACACAACCATCACCAGGCCATCGTCCAGCAATGTCAGAGGTGGTTCGGATGCTTGAAGGAGAGGAGCTGGCTGAGAGATGGGAAGAATGGCAGCATGTGGAAGTTAGTCGTCGACAGGAGTATGAGCGGCTGCAAAGAAGATTTGACTGTGGGGAAGATTCACTCTATCACCATGATGCTGTTGAATTATCTGGTGGAAGATGAGGTAATGGATGAATCCAATCTCACTCCCCTTACTTCAAAGCCATATAATTTTCTTTCAGTAGGTTAGCTTCGTTTCCTTCCAATTGTATTTTATTTAAAAAATTACAGGAAAAAGAACCATGCCTTGAATATTTTTGGATGGATTTCTGGTTCCAGCTTTTCTCCTTCGCTAAATTTTATTTGGAATTCTCATGTGTGTATGTGGTTGTGTGTGTTTGAGCAATACTCAAACAATCCAAGGCCTTGTATTTTGTATTATGAAGCTTTTTCTCTATGTTAATATTGAATAGTGCCTTTTGAATCCGTGCTTGCTACAAAATATGTCGGTATGCTATTTCAATTGTGTAATGAGAGGCTATAGGCATGAATGAAATTATCATGAACAATTGCTTAACTGGGAAATTACACAATTGATTTATTTTGACTTAGACATAGAAGCAATATTATTTATGATTCTCAATGACCTGGCTTCATTTCATTTCATGTGAATCTATGGGTTATAAATTCTGGCCCTATGGAATGTGAATTTTGTAGTTACATCATAATCACTGCACTTCAGGAGTCAGGCTCAAAAATGTCAAAACTGGGGAGCTGAGCCCAGTTTTGAGTTAGAACTATATGTTGAGAACCCACATCTTCTTGTACAAGTACCCCACTTAAACCCGCTGTTCTGTGAATTTTGACGTAGCTTAGGTTGTTGCAGTTTTCTTGTTCAACCCCACAAATTGGTAGCTGAGAGACATTGAAAGCAACCACTGCTTCACCTGCCATTTTTCTAAAATCGCCTTGTCTAATACCATTGCTTTCAGCTCCTATCTCTTGGTCTTTGCTCGGCTAGAAGATACTTACCGTGGTATCTTCTGCAGGTCTCTATGCGCCACCTCTTCAAGGTTGATGCCACACTTGATGTAGTTGTCTGAACTCAATCTCTCTATTTCTATCTCTATTTGGAAGATTTCTCAGATGTGATTCCAAATGGTCTGAATTTCTATTGTAATATCTGAGCCATGACTCCAGTGGGCTATGGCGTTTCTTGAATTTCTCTCCAGTTATGTTATGCTGCTGAGAACCCAGTAGTTCCATTTATCTACCACATGTCCACTGATGATTGATGCATTTGATATGATATAAATTAATACTGGAATTAACGCGTGTTTGATAGTATTTATATTTGAAGTGTATTTTTGAAAGTTATTTTTGGTTGTTTGGATGAGTTGTTCACATCAATCAAATATATTCACAACATAACTTTGAGTACATGGCTTAATTAGAATACATCTCTCATTTCTGAATTCTGATTGCATTAGAGACCTATTCATGGCAGCAACATCTTTAGCCCATTCCCGCATCTTTGCTTTCGCCCTCTCTTCATTAGCCTTTTGCTTATCATCATTGCAATTCGTACCGGCTTCAGTGCCCGGGATTTTCTCAACTAGAAGATAAGGAGGTGGCTGTGTGGAGCCACCAGTCTCCCATCCTAGGAGGTCAATCCCACATTCCATGTAGTCAGCACCCGCCATTGCAAGAGCTTCAATAGACATTGCTTCTCTCACTTGAGCTTGTTCGTTGATCAAGAAGCTGCAGGTTGTTTGTTATCTATCCATTTAGACCAAGGAGGACAGGAGAGATATTTATAGGTGAAGACCCCTTGGCTTGTTTCTCTATTATCAAGTCCTACACGGATGTTGCATGTACCAAGTGAATATCAATATATCCGTGATCCACCGATCACTCTCAAATTCCAACCACAATTGGTTCCTTATATTTGAGGGGGTTGAAGTCATGTCTATCAAGCTAAAATCAGGAGGATATATAGCACATCAGCACTCAGCCTTTGCTTGTACATATACTGGAAAAGGTATGTGAACGCAGAACTGGTAGCAAGAATTAAATTGGTATGTGAAGCTTCTCATATTAAGAATGCTTATGTCATATATGAGGTATGGAGCAGCGGTCAGAACAGTGGATTCTGCGCCCGTGACAAGAAATTTCAATGCAGTTGTAGAAGTAGCGTTAAATTTAGGTTTCATGCACCCTAATCATTGCAATTCGACGGTATTTCTCCTTTGTCATATGTCAATCTTAAATTGAAGCATCCTACTCCAACTACTAATTTAATTATTACCTGAAACAGGGGGTTATATCTACATAAACAGAAAGCAAGAAATCTCCAGGGGATTGAACAATTTCCTTTTCTGTGACTTCCTAACTTTCATAATAAATTGTCAAACTGATGTGCGCGTCAAATCTTTTCATCTTTCTTTTCAAACTGCCATATGTTCTTGGATTGTATAAATACAATTAAGCTGCAGCATGATCACTACCTCAACCAATTACAAGGTTGCCTGAGCTAGATGAGCCCAAAGTTTACTATCAAAATAGGATTACTAGGATCTCTGAGCTTGTCTGAGCTTCCATCGAAATTGACATGACACTTGCGGATTACCGGTGCAAAGGCAGGATTATAATCTTATATAAGTGAGCATTAACTTAGATTATTTGAGAATTGCAGGTCACTCCAAAATTTTAAAACAAGAAGGTTGTTCACACTATATGTATATATCATCTTTGCTGGGAAAGAGAAAATCCTCTAAAGAATTATGGATTAGCATGATGGTCAAATGGAAGAAAGAGAGAGGAGCAAAATCTTTAAAAGTAACATTTATCATGTGATCGTTCTTTTGACTGCAATCTTGTTCTCAACAAATAATGCTTACATGGTCATGGAGCTGATTTAGCGTCAGCTATTACAAAGTTGTAATTTGATGTCAGCTCTTACCAAGTTCTGATTTGACGTCAGCTATTACCGATGCTGTCGTGATGCTGCCACTAGGAAATTAGTTACGAGTTTGAATACGTTCTCCTGACTGTTCTATATACTATGTTATATCCCCCTCAACAAGTAAGGTCAAAATGATTAGTCTATTGACTGTAAGCCTTTTCTTAGGCTTACTTTTCCTACAAGAATATGCCAATTCATCTTCCATCAATGTATATGAATTGATCACAAGTTAAAAACATGGTTAGAGCCCTCATCAAACTGATGCCAGCTGTTACCCATGTGGGCGATATTGTAGCTAAAATTGTTGAAGTTAGTGAAATATGTGAAAAAATAATTAATATTAGGCATAGGCTAGGTGACAATTCTCTCAAATTAACTATGGAGTAGAGTTCATCCTCAGAAAAAAGAGAAGGAAATGATCTTCTAGCTAAAATGGGGAAGTACATGATGGAGATCAAATGATTGAATCTTTATTTTTCATAAATGTTTTGGGGGGTGCCTGCATCTCACATCAAGAACCTGTGCACATGACGCTGTGGAAATTGAGTATAATCATTTTATGACTTTTACCAAAATGGCACACAATTGGCTTGTTGCCATCATGTCTGGCTTGATGATGCCTTTTCAATGAAGCATATAGTTGAAAAATTACCAAAAAAAGATATGATCCTTGAATCAAGTCCTTGTATTTTGTATTATAGACCTGTTCCTCATTGGACTTCATGCTATAATCCCATGTTAGATATGTTAGGCAGTGTGTAAAGGGAGAATGAATTCAATCAATGACCTTGTGTTCACATGTTCATGCTCTTACATGCGCACAAAAACAAAGAAGGTGAAGACGAAATTTGGGTATTGATTCTTTGAACGTTTGATATAGAGGGTGTACAATATGATCCCAAGCCCCAAAAAACCATGTGATATACGGTTACTGGTTTGGATGGGCAGCTGGAGATTCATTTGGAGGGAGAGGGGACTAGTCCTTTTTCAGTATCAAACTAATAATATCAGAGACGAGCTATACCACATGCACTATATACACTCAAAATCTCCGTGAATAGAAAATTTATTAATATAAAGTTCAAACAATTTAAGCTACAAGATGAATTCGTATGATGTCTCTGTGGACATTTAAAATATAAATGCTCTTAATCCAAGAAAAATGTATAACTTTTCTCCCTTACAAGAATTTGATGATACTTGAGTTCAGTTGGTCTTCCTGAAAATGGTAATACTTCAGCACAATGCCCGACCCAGCCAAGTGAAAAAGTTGTACACAGAACTTGGTTTTCAGTGGGACGTGGGCAACTTCTCTTTTTGTTTGTTTGGATGAATTGCTCACATCAATCAAATATATTCACAACATAACTTTGAGTACATTACTTTATTAAAATACATCTCTCATTTCCGAATTCTGATTGCATTAAAGACCTATTCATGGCAGCAACAGCTTTAGCCCATTCCCACATCATTGCCTCCACCCTCTCTTCATTCGCCTTTTGCTTATCATCATTGCACTTCGTACCGGATTCAGTGCCTGGGATGTTCTCAACTAGAAGATAAGGAGGTGGCTGTGTGGAGCCACCAGTCTCCCGTCCTTGGAGGTCAATCCCACATTCCATGTAGTCAGCACCCGCCATTGCAAGAGCTTCAATGGACATGACTTCTTTGCTTGAGGTTGTTTGTTGATCAAAAAGCTGTAAGTTGTTATCCCTATAGACAAATGACGGACAGGAGAGGTATATATAGGTTTAGGTTCCATGGCTTGTTTCTCTATTATCAAGTCTCCAGTTTGGAAAAAGAAGTCACACGGATGTTGCTTGTCCCGTGTGAATATCAACACACCCGTGATCCCTCCATCACTCTCAAATTTCAACCCCAATTGGTTACTTACATTTGAGGAAGTTGTAGTCATGTCTATCAAGCTAAGATTAGGAGGATATATAGCACATTAGTACTCAGCCCTGGCTTGGAATGAGTCTAAATATTGAATTCTCATTGATGTCTTTCCTCGCATGTGGTATATACTGGTAAAGGTATGTGAACGCGGACCTGGTAGCTAGAATTAAATTGGTGTCTGAAGTTTCTCATTATGTCATATATGAGGTATAGAGCCACATTAAGAATGCTTGTGTCATATATGAGGTATAGCGCAGATGTCGAATCATGGTCTTAAAATTTTGTATTGCCCGTGAACAGAAGTTTCAATGCACTACTGTATTTCTCCTTTGTCTTGATGTGATGAGTCTGAAATTTAAGCATTATATTCAGACTACTGATTTAATTATTACCTATTGTTTCAAAAATGATTTGATATATGTACAAAGTGTTTGGAAGGTCTTAATTTGAAGTCATAAGCATGCTTTAATAGAGAAATATGAAATATGATGAAGGAAATGAAAGCATGCAATAAGGATGCAGCCAAGAATTTGCCAATCTTTATGTGAGAGATAGAGATCTACAATCAGAATGGAAAGCAGCCGCGGCTCTCCATGTTTGCAACGTGTAAAATTCAAGGCTGGAAGGAAATCAACTCCTAACCCTTTCTGTAAATGATTCCATCCGCTGTATTAGGAAAGTGTGATATTTTTCAACATTGTAACTCTCTTTGAAAAGATATACAACATATAAGCAACACGTGTAGTTCGCTCTTGAAAATTCTATTCCTTTCTATATGGTATTAAGAGCAGGTGAACTTAAAACAATCCATGGCGAACCCAGAAACCGCTCTTAGCATCTGTTGGAAACGTGACTTAGGTTGCTACAGTTCTGGGCAAACAAAAAATTGCTGAATAATTGGTCAATAGACCAAGTCTTTAGGAAATATTTTTTGCATATATTATATATATATATATTATATATATATATATATATATATTTGGCTTGATATTAGGAATTGGTTAGACATGACTTGAAATTAGCAAATTCTCTTGACTTTCTGTTATGTTTCAGCTCTATATAAAGAGCAATGCAGTGAATAAAAATATACTTCCAGATACCAAGATTTTTTTACTGAAAAAGTTTTGTTTTTCCTTTGCTGTCATAAAATTTCTACCCTGTTCTTATGTCATATATCAACAATTTGGTATCAGAGCAATTCTTCTTGAGGGATCTGTGAGTTGAGTGAATCCAGAAATGGAAACTGAAACAACTTTCTCCCATGTTGCACCACCGATTTTTGATGGTGATAACTATCAAGCCTGGGCTATTAGAATGACAATCCATCTTGAAGCATTAGATATTTAGGAAGCTATAGAGGAAGACTATGATGTTCCCCCATTGCTGGCGAACCCTACGATGACTTAGATTAAGACCCACAAAGAGAGGAAGACCAGGAAGTCCAAAGCTAAAGCCTACTTATTCTCTGTTGTTTCAAGCACTATATTTACAAGAATCATGAACCTAGAGTTAACAAAAGATATTTGGGACTACCTCAAAAAGGAATACCAAGGCAATGAAAGAACAAAAAATATGCAAGTACTCAACTTGATCAGGGAGATTGAAATGCTGAAAATGAAGGAGACAAAAACCATCAAAGACTACCCTGACAAGTTGTTAGGCATAGTAAACAAGGTGAGGTTGCTTGGTAAGGATTTCTTTGATGAACGAATTGTGCAAAAAATTCTTGTAACTTTGCCTGAAAAGTATGAGTCTAAAATTTCTTCATTAGAAAAGTCTAAGGATTTGTCAAGCATATCCTTGACAAAATTGGTGAATGCATTGCAGGCATAAGAGCAAAGGAGAATGATAAGAAAAGAAGAATCGATGGAGGGTGCTCTTCAAGCAAAGGCAGAAAATTCAGGAGGAGGCAAAGACAAGAAAAACAACAATAAGAAGAAGAACAACAAGACTGACAACAACAACAAAAACAACGATGGAACCTATCCACCTTGCCCACATTGCAAAAAGACAAATCACCTACAAAGGAAGTGTTGGTGGAGGCCTGATGTCAAGTGTAGGAAATGTGGTTAGATTGGACACATGGAGCGGATTTGCAAGTCACAACAACATGAAGAGGCAAAAGCTTCTATTGAGCAACATCAAGAAGAGCAACTTTTTGTTGCAACATGCTTCACAACAAGTAACAGCTCTAGTGATTTCGGGTTGATTGATAGTGGCTGCACAAACCACATGACCAATGACCAAGAGCTCTTTAAGGAGCTTGATAAAACTATCATCTCCAAAGTAAACATTGGAAATGGTGAATTTATTTCAGTTAAGGGTAAAGGAATTGTGGCTATAGAAAGCTTAACATGTTTGAAGTATATTATTGATGTTCTATATGTGCCTGACATTGATCAAAACCTGCTTAGCGTTGGACAATTGATTAAAAAAGGTTTCAAAGTCATATTTGAAGACAAATGGTGCATGATCAAAGATGCAAAAGGTAGAGATGTATTCAAAGTGAAAATGAGAGCAAAAAGCTTTGCTCTATCTAATGGAGGGTGAGCAAATAGCATTTTCAAGCATTGTAAGCAATGCAGAATTATGGCACAGAAAGCTCGGGCATTTCCACCATGTTGGACTTCTACATATGCAGAAACATAATTTGGTGAAAGGTATGCCATTGTTGGAAGACAAGCTAGCTGATTGTGTGGCTTGTCAATATGGCAAGCAAACTAGAAGACCCTTCCCTCAAACAGCATGGAGAGCAATGCACAAGCTGCAACTGGTACACACAGATGTTAGAGGACCTCAGAAAACACCATCTTTAAATGGTAGTAAGTACTACATTGCATTTATTGATGATTATACCAGATTTGTTGGATTTATTTCATCAAATCCAAATCTGAGGTTGCTAATGTATTTTGGAAATATAAAGCATGGGTGGAGAATCAAAGCAGTTACAGAATGCAGAAGATAAGGTCAGATAATGGGAAAGAGTACACAAATGAAAATTTTGATATGTTCTGTGAAGAAGCCGATATTGAGCACCAACTCACAGCACCTTACACTCTACAACAAAATGGAATAAGTGAGAGAAAAAATCAAAGTATTACGGAGATGACAAGGTGTATGCTACATGAGAAGGAGTTGCCAAAGAAATTGTGGGCAGAGGCTGCAAACACTACAGTTTTTTTGCTGAATAGGCTGCCAACTAGAGTTTTGCAGAAAATAACTCCATTTGAAGCCTGGTTTGGTTATAAACTAGATTTGCAGAATCTAAGAACTTTTGGTTGTCTCTGTTTTTCTTATGTGCCACAGGTGAAAAGAGACAAACTTGATAAGAAGGCAGAACCAGGAGTTTTCATTGGATATAGCAACTCTTCCAAGGCTTATAGAATTTTCCAACCACAAAATGGAAAAATTCTTGTAAGTAGAGATGTCAAGTTCATGGAGGATAGATAATGGAACTGGGAGGAGTCAATAAAGATGCAACTGCCAGAGGTTCCGCAATACTTTGATGAAGACATAGATGATGTCCCAATTAGAGGTACAAGGTCCTTATCTGATGTTTATGAAAGAAGCAATGTTGCTGTTTTTTGAGCCTGCAGAATTTGAAGAGGCAGAGAAGGATGACAAATGGATTGAAGCAATGAAAGAGGAGCTTAGAATGATTGAAAAGAATGACACTTAGGAGTTGGTGGACATACCTTAACACAGAAAGGTCATTGGAGTCAAATGGGTTTATAGAACCAAACTTAATGCAGATGGTTCTGTAAATAAATACAAAGCCAGATTAGTTGTGAAGGGGTATAGTCAAGTGTTTGGAGTGGATTTCTCATAAACTTTTGCTCCAGTAGCACGCTTGGATACAATCAGAATGTTGCTTGCTTTGATAGCACAAGAGGGATGGAAGACTTATCAGTTGGATGTAAAATTTGTTTTTTTAAATGGTTATCTTCAAGAGGAAATTTATGTAGAGCAGCCCGAGGGATTCCAAGTCAAGGGACAGGAGGAGAAGGTCTACTTGTTGAAGAAGGCCTTATATGGTCTTAAACAGGCTCCCAGGGCCTGGTACAGCAGGATTGATGAACATCTTCAAAGTCTTGGATTTGTTAAAAGTCCAAGTGAAGCTACATTATATGTAAAAGGAATAGATGCTAACTTAATAGTAGTTTTCATTTATGTTGATGATCTGCTTGTAACAGGTAGCAATAAGAAACTGGTAAAAGAGTTTAAAGCTGAAATGCTCAAAGTATTTGAGATGACATACCTTGGCTTGATGTCCTACTTTTTGGGTATGGAGGTGAAGCAAGATCATGATGGAGTCTTCATAAGCCAAAAGAAGTATGCAAAGGAAATACTTAACAAATTTCACATGGAAGATTGCAAAAGGACCAACACACCAATGAATCAAAATGAGGAATTTAGCAACAATGATGGAGCAGAAAAAGTGGATGAAAGCCAATACAGGAACCTGATTGGTTGCTTGATGTATCTTACAGCCACCAGACCAGACATAATGTTATCAGTAAGCTTGCTTTCAGGATTCATGCATTATGCCAGTGAAGTGCATTTTCAAGCTGCCAAAAGGATTGTAAGATATATCAAGGGCACAAAAAATTTTGGCATTAAATATTCTTATTGTTAGAATTTTAAACTTCATGGTTATTCTGATAGTGATTGGGCAGGTTCTATTGATGACATGTGATTCGTTCCCAATTGGTGTCTCAGCTGATTCATGTCCAGCTGGTGCTCTTTGATTGAGAGAGTAATCAACAAAATTTATAACCTATATCACCATGCATTAGGATAGCTTAGCTAATATAGCATAGTGACTCTAGGATCGTTCACTGGGAAGGGTTTTCAACTCTCAACTGATACCAATTCAAAGTAAATTGGTGTTTTTTCATTTCAAGGTTAGCTTTAAAAGAAAACATAAAGATGGTTGAGTGAAAAAGGGTTTGGTCTTAAACTAACCAAAAAGAAAGTAATTTGGTTATGAATAAAAACATTCCTTGGAGATTTAGGTTCATAAGGGAGATTCCTTATGCAAAAACAGAGCTCCGGTCATTTGGTTCATTTCCTCGCATTAGAGAATTAACATATAGTCAATTCTCTAACCGGTGTTGTACAGATGTAACCTTTGAATAGATTTCAGCTCTAATTCTCTCTCACTGATGCAACTTGCAATGGCTCGTGTCTCTTACCTAGCATTTGCCATTCAAGGTGATTTTTAACTTTGGCTTCCCTTTTCAAGCTCGCAAGAGATAACTAATGGATGTCTCCTTGGAGTCCAAAAGCTTACCAAGTGTTGGCAATTCTAGAAAATCCTACCTCCAAGTCACTTCCCAAAAGCTCGCAAGAGATAAACAAGTGCATCTCCATGGACGGAGATCACTGGCCTTACCAAGTGTTGGCTCAAGTAACTTGAAGGTGTTTTAAGTTAACTAAAAACATAGAAATCATTAAAAGATGACACTTTCTCTTCATTAATGATTGAAACCACAAAGCTACTAATTCATGCACTTGGAACCTTTCCCGGCTACTTTAACTCCAAGGAACTAAAAGTCTAGCCACTCATTCTCTGAGGAAACTTCCTCAGAGCTGGTTTGGCTAGAAAGAAAACTAACGAGAAAAAAAATATATATAAAGGAAAAACAGAGCAAGTGTTCTGTGAAATATATTTCTTCCTTTCACCGATTACATAATAGATCATATCATAGATGATCGATCATCCTTTTGCAAAGAAAATTACAAACTATATATATGAGGTTATTCACCATTTTCCTTGCTTAAAGACTAAGGAATCCTATGATAGGTGGATTACAAGGAGACTTTGGGAATTTAGACAACAAATATCTAAAGCAAAATATCCCAAAATATCTCAAAACGTCGGTCGAAAATATCAGGAAGCTTCAAGAAAACACCGTAGTTGTGCATGTCTGACCGGGTAGGTGTTACCAGTGGATCCGGATATGTCTAACCAGAGAAGTTGAAATGCCCTCCTCTCCCATCCGGATGTGAGATATTCGGATGTAATAATGTCGGCGCACGAAATTCTTCCCCGGGTGGACTGAACTATGCTGCACAAGGGGGACCGTCTGCGTGTGCAAGGTGCAAGGACCCCTCTCCCGGATGACATGGAGCACACAAGGATATCCGAATCAAATTCATCCGGATTCCCAAAGAGGAAAAGGCGGCGCAATGCTAACTGGCGCTACTCCATCCGGACGATAGCATATACTATCCGGATATGTTGTCCGGATGGAAAACATTAACTAAAGTGAGTGAGCGAGCCTTGCTACAACCCACGTTTTGCCGCCATCCTGTGGTGTGTCCAGATACCATGTCCGGACATCTTTTGCCATGGATTCCAAAGAATCTCTCCTCAATATCGGATTGCTTTGGTGATCAAAAAGCTATCAAAACACCAAAACTTAACACAATTTGATTAGAATTGATTGCAATGGTCCTTAATATGTTAATTGGGTTAAAAGGTGATAACTACTACTCAAAAGTGTTTAAAATAGTTTATTACAAGCTATCAAATAACACTTTTTGAGTAGTAATCAACATGAGAAGTACAACAGAATTTTGTTTCAGCTTTGGGTCTGAAATTTTTTCATGGTCCTCAAAGAAGCAAGATGTGATAGCTTAGAGTACAACGGAGGCAGAATATGTAGCAGCCAATGCTATTGTAAATCAAGCAATTTGGATCAGAAAAATACTTGCAAATGTACACATGAAGCAAAATGAGCCAACACAGATTCATGTAGATAACCAAGCTGCAATTACAATTTCAAACGATTCTGTTTTTCATGGCAAGACTAAGCATTTCAAGATCAAGTTGTATCATTTAAGAGAATAACAAAAGGATGGTGAAGTTAAACTGCTTTATTGCAAGACTGAGGATCAAATTGCAGTTGTGTTAACCAAGGCTCTACCAAAAGCTAGATTTGAAACCTTAAGAAGCAAAATAGGCCTCTGCAACTACTAAGGAAATGAGGAGTGTTGGAAACGTGCCTTAGGTTGCTATAGTTCTGGGCAAACAAAAAATTGCTGAATAATTGGTCAATAGACCAAGTCTTTAGGAAATATTTTCTACATATATATATATTGGCTTGATATTAGGAATTGGTTAGACATGGCTTGAAATTAGCAAATTCTCTTGACTTTCTATTATGTTTCAGCTCTATATAAAGAGCAATGCAGTGAATAAAAATATACTTCCAGATACTAAGTTTTTTTTACTGAAAAAGTTTTGTTTTTCCTTTGCTGTCATAAAATTTTTGCCCTGTTCTTGTGTCATATATCAACAGCATCTAGGCTTTTCATCAGTGCTCGAGCCTTGTTGTCATCAAATTGAATAAGTCCAACCTCCTTTTATGGTGCTCACAAGTTCTCCTCCTTGTTTGAAGTCTCAAACTAGTTCATCATCTATCTGAAAACAGAAATACATCAAAGGAGATAATGGATCCTGAAACAAAAGAGGCCAATGATCAGTCAATACATATATGGTCACACCATGATGGTTACTCACCTCTTGGCTCCTTGGACTTATGACAAAAGAAGTGATGCTTTTGTTAGATGGAATGGAGATTGCCTATGACATTTGAAACTCTGTGGAAGAGAAGCTTCTACTAATGACCAAAGAAAAGGGGGTTACATATGACCAATAAACATTGAGGATTGAAGAAAGGCACAAGGTCTCTTGATGAATACCTAAGGGAGTTCAAAGGTATTTGTGATGCGTTAGTGGCAACTAGAAAACCAGTAAGTGACTTGGACAAAGTTTTAATTTCAACTGCAAGCAAGACACGCAGTTCACTCTTGAAAATTCTTTTCCTTAGTATAAATATTAATATGCAGTAAATTTACTAGGGACATGGCGCATACTATCTACCTTAACTTTTTCATTGGCTAATGTCTGTGAGTTGTCATTTAAATATTTATACTTTATATATAGTAGTTTAATGTGGGCAGTGATTTTTGGGATAACCACGTATACTGTATACCGATGCCAAAGATAGCAGAGAGGAGTTTGTCTTGGGGCATAAAGCAGCTGCATTAGGTGGGGAAGAAGATAAAGAGCTTTGGCGGATGTTACAAAGTAGAAATTGAGTAAAGCCATACGTTTGATTTTCATTGGCTTATATTTGTGAGTTGTCCTTTAAATAGAAATGGAGTCTGTACCGTGATAGATTAAGTATAAAACTGCAATTATCATTGTCAAAAGGGAAAGGGGGGTTAATACAGAGATGCAGACATTTAAAAAGTCATTTTGGAATTGAGGAGAGGAGATTTGCATCTCAACTTGTAATTGGTGGAGTTGGTAATGAATGATGAGGCTTCAATCTGTATATAATATCCATCCTCATAATCATCGATACCCTTACTATCGCTCTCATAATCGTCATTCCTCTTGACCACACTCTTCTCGAGGTCCTGATCGTATGCATAATGTTTATGTCAGACATTCTTTTAGCAGGCATAATATTGCAACCAAATCATCTGCATTGTGGCCATCACCTTCGTTGTTGTTTCTCTGATCAATGGACTTCTTCAGAGAGTAAATGGGTGGTGGCAGGTCCAATTCTTTAACCTCGGTACCACTTTCATGGTAATTCAACCTTGATATTCCCAGAGATTCCAATGAAACCGACATGCCACTTGTAGATATTAAGTACAAAAGTAGGATTATAATCTTAATTATATAAACTGGCAACTTGGATTATTTGAGAATTGAGAGACATCACTCCAATTATTCAAACAAGAAAGGTTGCCCACACTAGTATGTATGTATATGATCTTTGCCAGGAAAAATAAAATCTTCTAAATTAAGAATTATGGATTAGCATGATAATCCATCCATCACTATTCCAAGTTAGGAAAAAAGAGGTCACACGGAAGTTGCATGTACCAAGTGAATATCAATATACCCGTGATCCATCCATCACTCTCTAGTTTCAACCATAATTGGTTACTTACATTTGAGGGAGTTGTAGTCATTTCTATAAAGCTAAAATCAGGAGGATATATAGCACATTAGCACTCGGCCTTCACTCGGAGTGAGTCTTACTAGTGAAGTCTTATTGATGTCTTGCCTCGCATTTGGTATGCATGTTTATACAAATAAAGGTATGTGAACGCAGGACTGGTCGCTAGCTAGAATTGAATTGATATCTGAAGCTTCTCGTGTTAAGAAAGCTTATGTCATCATATATGAAGTATAGAGCATTAAGAATGCTTATGTCACATATGAGGTATAGAGCAGATGTCAAAATGGTGGTCTTAAAATCTTGTATTGTCTGTGATAAGATATATATATATATATATATATTGCTAGCTTGTAGGCCGAAAGATATACTCGTATTTCAATGTGACGTAAAATGGGCAACTTCTCTTTTTGGTTGTTTGGATGAATTGCTCACATCAATCAAATATGTTCACAGCATGACTTTGAGTTACATTACTTAATTAAAATACATCTCTCATTTCTGAATTCTGATTGCATTAAAGACCTATTCATGGCAGCAACTGCTTTAGCCCATTCCCGCATCTTTGCTTTCGCCCTCTCTTCATTCGCCGTTTGCTTATCATCATTGCAATTCGTGCCGGCTTCAGTGCCTGGGATTTTCTCGACTAGAAGATAAGGAGGTGGCTGTGTGGAGCCACCAATCTCCCAGACAATCCCACATTCCATGTAATCAGCACCCGCCATTGCTAGAGCTTCAATAGACATTGCTTCTCTCGCTTGAGCTTGTTGGTTGATCAAGAAGCTGTAAGTTGTTATCTATCCATTTATAGCTGAAGGCCCCTCGGCTTGTTTCTCTATTATCAAGTCTCCGGTTGGAGAAAGGAAACTACACGGATGTTGCGTGTTCCAAGTGAATATCAATGTCCGTGATCCGCCCATCGCTCTCTAATTTCAACCACAATTGGTTACTTCTATTTCAGGGATTTGAAGTCATGTCTATCAAGCTAAAATCAGGAGGATATATAGCACATCAGCACTCGGCCTTTCCTTGGGAATGAGTCCAAATATTGAAGTCTCATTGACGTCTGGCCTCCCATGTGGTCTACATGTATATACCGGAAAAGGTATGTGAACGCAGAACTGGCAGCTAGAATTAAATTGGTATTTGAAGCTTTTCATATTAATAATGCTTATGTCATATATGAGGTATAGAGCAGTCGTCAGAACAATGGATTCTGCGCCCTAAAAATCTTGTGTTGCCTGTGAAAAGAAATTTCAATGCAGTTGTAGAGGTAGCGTTAAATTTAGGTTTCGTGCACCCTAATCATCGCAATTCAACGGTATTTCTGTGACTTCCTAACTTTCATAATAAATTGTCAAACTGATGTGTTCGTCAAATCTTTTCATCTTTCTTTTCAAACTGCCATATGTTCTTGGATTGTATAAATACAATTAAACTGCAACATATGTTCTGAGCTTCCATCGAAATTGACATGACACTTAGATTATTTGAGAATTGCAGGTCACTCCAAAATTTTAAAACAAGAAGGTTGTCCACACTCTATGTATATATTATCTTAGATTATTTGAGAAAGAGAAAATCCTCTAAAGAATTATGGATTGGCATGATGGTCAAATGGAAGAAAGAGAGAGGAGCAAAATCTTTAATAGTAACATTTATCATGTGATTGTTCTTTTGACTGCAATATTGTTCTCAACAAATAATTAATGCTTACATGGTCATGGAGCTGATTTAGCGTCAGCTATTACCGATGCTGTCGTGATGCTGCAACTAGGAAATTAGTTACGAGTTTGAATATGTTCTCCTGACTGTTCTATATACCATGGTATCTCTCCCTCAACAAATAATGTCAAAACGATTAGTCTATTGACTGTAAGCCTTTTCTTGGCTTGCTTTTCCTACAAGAATATGCTTATTCATCTTCCATCAATGTATATGAATTGATCACAAATTAGAACATGGTTGGAGCCCTCATCAAACGGATGTCAGCTTTCCCCCATGTGGGCAATATTGTAGCTAAAATTGTACGTTAAAGTCATTGAAATATGTGAAAAAATAATTAATATTGGGCATAGGCTAAATCAAATTAATTTGAATTGCAGTACCATGCGTTATGGCAGCTAGCTGTGATCAATAAAGTCGCCATGAAACCAAGGCTAGGTGATAAATGACACACAATTAGCTTGTTGCCATCATGTCTGGCTTGATGATGCCTTTTCAATGAAGCATATAGTGGAAAAAATACCTAAAAAGATATGATCCTTGATAATTTTTTTAATGGGTTTCTGGTACTACCTAGCTCTTCTTCTTGCTGTACTTCTTCCCTAAATTTTATTTTGAATTCATGTGTGTGTGTATGTGCGTGAGCATATTCAAACAATGCAAGTCCTTGCATTTTGTATTATAGACCTTTTTCTCATTAGACTTCATGCAATAATCCCATGTTAGATATGTTAGGCAGTATGTAAAGGAAGAACGAATTGACTCAATGACCTTGTGTTCACATGTTCATACTCTTACATGCACACAAAAACAAAGAAGGTGAAGATGAAATTTGGGTATTGATTCTTTGAACGTTTTATATAGAGGGTGTACAATATGATCCCAAACCCCAAAAACCATGTGATATAAGGTTACTGGTTTGGATGGGCAGCTGGAGATTCATTTGGAGGGAGAGGGGACTGATCCTTTTTCAGTATCAAACTAATAATATCAGTGACGAGCTATACCACATGCACTATATACACTCAAAATCTCCGTAAATAGAAAATTTATTAATACAAAGTGCAAACTACAAGATGAATTCGTATGATGTCTCTGTGGACATTTAGAATATGTAGAACTTTTCTCCCTTACAAGAATTTGATGATACTTGAGTTCAGTTGGTCTTCCTGAAAATGGTAATACGTACTTCAGCACAATGCCCGACCCAGCCAAGTGAAAAAGTTGTACACAGAACTTGGTTTTCAATGGGACGTGGGCAACTTCTCTTTTTGTTTGTTTGGATGAATTGCTCACATCAATCAAATATATTCACAACATAACTTTGAGTACATTACTTTATTAAAATACATCTCTCATTTCTGAATTCTGATTGCATTAAAGACCTATTCATGGCAGCAACAGCTTTAGCCCATTCCCGAATCTTTGCTTTCACCCTCTCTTCATTCGCCTTTTGCTTATCATCATTGCACTTCGCACCGGCTTCGTGCCTGGGATGTTCTCAACTAGAAGATAAGGAGGTGGCTGTGTGGAGCCACCAGTCTCCCATCCTTGGAGGTCAATCCCACATTCCATGTAGTCAGCACCCGCCATTGCAAGAGCTTCAATAGACATGACTTCTTTCGCTTGAGGTTGTTTGTTGATCAAAAAGCGGTTAGTTGTTATCCGTACAGACAAATGACGGACAGGAGAGGTATTTATAGGTTAAGGCCCCTTGGCTTGTTTCTCTATTATCAAGTCTCCAATTTGGAAAAAGAAGTCACACGGATGTTGCTTGTCCCAAGTGAATATCAACACACCCGTGATCCCTCCATCACTCTCAAATTTCAAACCCAATTGGTCACTTACATTTGAGGAAGTTGTAGTCATGTCTATCAAGCTAAGATTAGGAGGATATATAGAACATTAGTACTCAGCCCTTGCATGGAATGAGTCTAAATATTGAATTCTCATTGATGTCTTTCCTCGCATTTGGTATATACTGGTAAAGGTATGTGAACGCGGACCTGGTAGCCAGAATTAAATTGGTTTCTGAAGTTTCTCATGTGAAGAATGCATGTCATATATGAGGTATAGAGCCATATTAAGAATGCTTATGTCATTAATGAGGTATAGAGCCATATTAATTATGGTTATGTCATATATGAGGTATAGCGCAGATGTCAGAATCATGGTCTTAATATCTTGTACTGCCCCTGAACAGAAATTTCAATGCAATACTGTATTTCTCCTTCGTCTTGATGTGATGAAATTTAAGCATTATGTTCGGACTACTGATTTAATTATTGCCTACTGTTTCAAAAATGATTGGATATATGTACAAAGTGTTTGGAAGGTCTTAATTTGAAGTCATAAGCATGTTTTAACAGAGAAATATGATAAAGGAAATGAAAGTATGCAATAAGGATGCAGCCAAGAATATGTGAGAGAGAGAGATCTACAATCAGAATGGAAAGCAGCCGCGGCTCTCCTTGTTTGCAACGTGTAAGAAATCAAGGCTGGGAGGAAATCAACTACTAATCCTTTCTGTAAATTATTCCATCTGCTGTATTAGGAAAGTGTGATATTTTTCAACAGTGTAACTCTCTTTAAAAAGATATACAACCTGTAAGCAAGACGTGTAGTTCGTTCTTGAAAATTTTATTCCTTTGTATATGGTATTAGAGCAGGTTAACTTAAAACAATCCATGGCAAACCCAGAAACCGCTCTTAGCATCTAGACATTTCATCAATGCTCGAGCCTCGTCGTCATCAAATTGAATAAGTCCAACCTCCTTTTATATTGCTCACAAGTTCTCCTCTTTGTTTGAAGTCTCAAACTAGTTCATCATCTATCTGAAAGCAAAAATACATCAAAGGAGATAATGGATCCTGAAACGAAAGAGGCCAACGATCAGTCAATACATATATGGTCATACTATGATGGTTACTCACCTCTTGGCTCCTTGGACTTATGACAAAAGAAGTGATGCTTTTGTTAGATGGAATGGAGATTGCCTATGACATTTGAAACTCTTTGTAAGAGAAGCTTCCACTAATGACCAAAGAAAAGGGCGTTATGACCAATAAACTTTGAGGATTGAAGAAAGGCACAAGGTCTCTTGATGAATACCTCCTAAGGGTGTTCAAAGGTATTTGTGATATATGCGTTAGTGGCAACTAGAAAACCAGTAAGTGACTTGGACAAAGTTTTAATTTCAACTGCAAGCAAGACATGCATGCAGTTCACTCTTGAAAATTCTTTTCCTTAGTATAAATATTAATATGCAGTAAATTTACTAGGTACATGGCGCAAGCAATCTACCTTAACTTTTTCACTGGCTAATATCTGTGAGTTGTCATTTAAATATTTATACTTTAGATATAGTAGTTTAATGTGGGCAGCGGTTTTTGGGATAACCACGTATACTGTATGCTGATGCGCGCTAAAGATAGCAGAAAGGAGTTTGTCTTGGGGCATAAAGGCAGCTGCATTGGGTGGGGAAGAAGACATGAAGTAAAGTCATGCGTTTGATGCTCATCTAGAGCGTGATTCTAATTTTAAATTATTGATTTCTGCAGGGAAGGCTTGGTGGGGGGTTTTGGCTTGGTTGGGTGTTTTGGCTAGTCTGACTATCGGTATACCAACTTGAGCAAGGATGTGTATAGAGCATAGACCATTGAGCAGACTGCAGAGATGTACTCCTAGTCTCCTAGAGCCGATGCTACCTAGCCCTCTTTTTCTTCTTTGGTTTTATTCTGCTTTGTATTTTTGTATTTTATTTTCTTTCAAGTTTTAATGGGATTCTGTTGAGCTTTTGATTTGGAAAAGGTGGGGAACGAATAAAAGTGGCAATGCGCTAACTACAAAAGCCATGGGTTTTAAAAGTGGTAATGCACTGACCACAAAAGTCATGGTTTTAAAAACCGGATTTGATCAATTGGTTCAATTAGTCACGGTTCTGGTTTGATCCAACTAATTGAGTCAACCAAGGGTTGAACCAGAATCGAACTAATGGTTGGACCGATGAACCGGAGGGTTCAACATTTTTTTTTATATATAATCCAAAAAAACATTTTGATGTACTTTGTACCAAAACGATAACGTTTCCTAAGGAAACTAGATCACTCTATGAGGAGTCCATCCGACTCATTTGTCATCAAGTCCAATAAGTTTTTAGTTTTACAATTTAATGATTTTTGCATGCCTTTTATACTCCACAATTCCTACATATTTTTTATCCATTTTCTACATAGGATTAGTTAGTGAGAAGAAAAAAACTTTGTAAGTTAGAGAGCTTAAGTTGAGACCTTCAAGTGTAAAAATTGAAGTTAATCATTAAGTTACGAGACTTCTTCATTGTATTATATTTACAAATAAAAATGTATAATAAAGTTTTTTTTTTCAAATTTTTATTGTATAAAAGTATTAAACATTTTTACATTTATTTTTATAATAATTATATAATGTAATTAAAAAAATATAAATTAATTAATATAATTAATTTCAAAATAATAAAATACAAAAGACATGCAAATAAAATTAAATATTATAATTTTTTTCATTTTAAATATATCTTTATTTTTAAATATTATAAATGTTCTATTTAATAAAATTTAAAATATTAATATATTTATATTTCTCTTTATCATTTAATTTAACACGTCAAAATAAAAATTGAAATATGATTAAATTTTTAATTATATATAATTTTAATTTCTTATAATTATTTAAAATTTTATATAATATATAACTTATTATTTATGATGTGATCAACTCGACTGTGATCCAACTTCATGATAATTTTTTCAATTCAATCATCGATCCAATTCTAAAAACATTGAAAAAAAAACATCTAAAATATGTCCACCTAACACCTTCACTACATATTGATGTCATTGGCCATGGTTAGCCAACCAAAAACAATGGAGTCCACATCTCATCGAGTATTAACAAATTCAACTCACCCTTTAACGTTACTCTTTCCCTTTTTTTGAGCTAAGTAATAGCTGTTTCTCACTACTTAACAAGTTACACAGACACAGAAGGCTAAAATTCAGTTTCAATGTTATTCACTTATCATGCAGGGAAGGGAGAGAGGTGTTCCAGTACTCCATTTTCAGAAGCCAATCGGCACATCCAATCGGAAAAATAAGCCAATGCAACTGATCTTATATATTATATTTGACTATTACAAATGAATCCACATAAAATAGGAGAGGGGCTTCAATGTATTCAGGGCATAGAGAATAGTTTCTCAAAATTTGCAGGTTTCCATCTGCCAATCCCTTAAATCAAATTTGACAGGAACTATAGCTTTTAACATTTCAGTATTCTTCTAATGAGTCGCCACAAACTTTAAATACAAGGCATGTGCAAAATATCCACCTTAATCCCATAAAATGTAGGCAAGTTGAATATGTCGAGCAGCTCCTGAGCTGTCTAATTTTCCTCTGAAGCTTGTCAATCTGTCTTGTTGCCATTGCTACTCTTTCCATTTTGAGGAAGAGGATCGATGAGAAATGACTTCAGGTACTTGCACAGCTCTTTGGGCTTCTCAGCATTGATTGCATGTCCTGCATTCTTTATGATTACCAGCTCCGCATTCTCACCAATATGCCTGCAAAACAGAATTCAATACTCAAATTTGAAGCCAATCATATGGTTTAGAAGAGGTTCAAAATCACCTGGTCACCAAGAACATGACGGAATATTAAAATGTGACAAGGGATTTCCATTTCACAAGATATGGAATATATTTTCTTTTATTACTTCTACTTCACATCTTATGAGGCAAAAAAGTACAGCATATATGAAAACTAGAATGCAAGAAAATGTTATTTTACTAGCCCTTCAGATTCACCTTTTTAATCTGTGTGCCAATTCCAGTGGGAATACCCGGTCTAGTTCTCCCCATATTATTAATGTGGTCTGCATCAAGAATAAAGCATAGCCTTTAGAAAATGCTAAGGGAAATGAAAAAACAGGGGTCAAACCTGCATTCTAGAAAGAGCTGGAGAAAATATGCTGATTGTGACAAGCTGTATTGAAACTCGACCCAACAAAGCCTTAATGCAACCATTAAGAGTCAGACTCTATTGCACCAATTCTTTTCTCAGTATTCAAGTTCATAAGGTGCAGAAAACTGAGGAAAATAAAATCATTGAACATGAGAGGATTTATGAAGAATTGTTGATCACTACAAAAACAGAATATAGACACCAACCTGCGTTATCTTAGGAAGATTCGAGAGTTTTCTATCTTTATGTAATGCCATGATCAATTCTCTTCTCTGTTGAAGGTGTTCTGTACACATGACCTGCTTATGCAATGAAATTCCAAAAGGCAAGTTCAGGCAAAATAATATATGGATTACACTTCCACAGATCATCAAATGAGTAATATCAAGCATTAGCATCTGATAACATATGACCACCAGGATAAATAGCATTGGAGGAAAAGAAATGCACCAAAAGAACAGAAAAATTAACATTTAAATGAGTTACTATAGCCTCAAGATGTACTCCTAACAACCTTAATGATATGCCATGAAACACTTGCAATTGCCATGCTTCCAGGCATAATTGAGGAAATTTTTTTGAAGATTACTGTCAAGTGGTGATAAAAAGGAAAGGCAAAACAAGAGAGAGACCTGATATCTGTCCTATCAAATTCCAAATGTTTGATCGAAAAGGTAATCTTTTTCTTTCCTTCTTCCAATCAGCAATCCCTACACTTGACTGTTTTGGCCAGCAGCCAGATCATGTTCAGAAGTTTTCTTTGTGCCCTTCAAGAACCTTCCTATCTTCTTGATGTTTCACAAGTCTTGAACTTGTGCTAAACCAATCACACTCACACAAATCAAATTCAACTTTTTGAAAGCTCTAGCTGTCTCAATTATACTCCCTTGTAGAGCTATCAGATCTCAAATAGTAGAATCTAGCTTATTTGTAAAATTTACAAAAAAATGATTTCATGTAACTTGTATAGTTCTAGAATAAATTTCATATCCACACTCTTGAGTGTGCATAAGGGCATTGATTCCCTTGAAAGATGTAAAACTGATTGGTCCTAGTATTGATGTAAAAATGTTCTTTGGAAGTTAGCATCGGAACAAGCATGATTAGATGGAAGTGCCACTATTTTTCCATCTGTACAAACATTCAACTTCTTCAAAAAGCATCCTCCTTTTCTTTTTCATCAAGCAAGGTATCCCTTTCTCCCTTTCTGCAATCCAATACAGAATATCAAAAGGATCTGGTTTATGAGTTTGCAGTACCTTCCTTGAAATTGACCTGTTTGAATGAGAGTAATTTTCTTCAACAAACATATGTAATTCACTTCTAGATGATTAAAGCCTCTTTTATGCTTGATATGGCTATCAGAACCTAAAAATCAAGGTACGGGAACATAAGAAATAGGCATCAGTTTTACTATGTTTTAAAGTTTCGGTTTGATCAAACCTTTTCACCACTTCTTCCCTCATTGCCTAATATATCTCCCATCCACGCAATTAAATATAAAAATGATCCCAAGAGAAAGAAAACAAAAATTTCCCATTGATTTGCATCACCAATGGGCAACATCAAGCATTAGAATCCTAAGTAAAGAGTAAGAGAGAGATGGGTAACCCTACCAGAAATAGCACCTGACTAACCTGCATTTCACATTTACAAATCCATTCAGCTGGTGGTTCCCATTTCTCATATGAATATGAACCATTTCAGTTGGTGTTCCTGATTTTTCATAACTTAAACAAACAGAGCATAGTTATTTTTCTCGAGAAGCAAACTTCATGATTTCCGCAAATTTGATGTGATATTTCTTTTCTTTTGCATTTCATATTAAAACCATCACTTATTATTTTCAAAATCTGCTATCGCTGAATCAAATTTGTTGCATCTAAGGAGACTTTTGGGAACACTAACATTTTTCCAAGCGATAAATTTGACTACGGAAACAACTTTATCAACCAACAATAACAATTCTAAGATCAACAAACACATATTCCCAACAGATCAGAATCATGATAAAAGAATCATGGGCGTTGCAAGTTAAGGATACTTACATCAATGAAATCGTTGAGGAAACAGATGGCATGGTGTTGATCGGCTTGGCGAATGAAATGCGCATCAATTCCCTCACCTTCTCCGGCGTCTGCGGCAGCAAGATGCTCGCGGCGTCCTCCACACTCGAAACCTGAAACATGCCTGCTTCCATGTCCTTCTCCTCCAAACACACTCCTGCGCAGCACAGTACCGACCTCTCCACCGCCGCCGGAAACTGCTCCGCAATTCTGTAGGCAACAAATCCTCCATAACTGATCCCAACCACGTTCATTCTACTCACTCCGTGGCCTTCTATCATCCTCATCACGCACTGAGCCTGGAACGACTCTGACCTTTCCGGCCGAGTCGTGTACGAGTCGCCAAAGAATACTAGGTCTGGGACGTAAACATTGAACCGCGCTATGAGAGGGCGTATGAAATCTGCCCATTGCCACATTGCGTTGGCTCCCATTCCGTGGATGAGGAGTAGGTTTGGTTTGTTCTCTTGCG